>NC_056751.1:225132804-225242804 GCF_019279795.1 Protopterus annectens | reverse complement strand
ACACACTTTGGCTGACAAAGTAAATGACTTGACAGATGTGTAAGATCGTCTCTGAGGTTGGGGGATATTCCCCTTCCCCAGAAATTGTGCAATCTCAGAGTGTGTATATAATTAGCTGGGGGTGTGGGGGTGCAGAGTAGTGAACTGTCAATGTTTGCATGGTCGACCTTTTGTGGTCGATGTTATTGATGTCAATGTTTGGGTGTTTTTATCATTTCAAGTACACACACATACATATATATGCCTAACTATATGTATTTACATATGTGTATGTATATATATATATATATATATATATATATATATATATATATATATATATATATATATATACACTGTATATATTTAATGTGTGTGTGTGTGTGTGTGTGTGTGTGTGTGTGTGTGTGTGTGTGCATTCATGTTACATGTCTTTGGTTTACATAAAATCACCCTAACAAAAGCAACCAGAGAAACTAGAAATAACTGTCCCATATACTTTACAAGGAAAAAAAGAGTTTACTAGACAAATACAACAGAAAACATCAAACTATACATGCTATACTCCTAAATTATGTCTCAGCCATAGAACACCCCATAACATGAAATCCAACCACAAAACCAACAATAATGTATTATTAAAAAAAAAAAGAGGCTCCCCAGATTCTCAAAAGCTTGCACAGAGTTCAAGCAGGCAATATGTCTGCCGTGCGATCCAGGAACAGCCTGCAGGGGTGTGCACGAGTGCTTCTGCACTAATTTTGCATGGATTAAGCCCTGGTATGCAAATCAACCCATTTGCAGGTGAAATCCATGCAAATGAGGTGATTTTGCAATCCAGGAAGCTTGCAACAGTCCGTGCAAGACTAGTGCTACCTGCAGAAATGTACACGGTTAGTAACCAAGTAAATTTCTGAAAAATCCAAAATGGAGCTATGACAACTCTGAATAAAGGCTGCATATCAAAGTAGTAAGCATGTGGTACAGCGGTAGCATTGTTATCTTACAGCAAGAGGTTCTCCCGTTCGATTCTCGGCATGGCTTGGGAGTGCCTTCTGTGTGGAGTCTGCATGTCCCCCCCTCGGTTGGGTAGTGTTTGAAAGACATGCGTCCGTAAATGGGTGTGCTTTCGTTGAAGTTTGGGAATTGAGCTGACACCTCGGCATTTCGTAAAAATCTACTGCCAATCATTAGCAGACCGGAGTTCCGCTGTGGTGACCCCTTACCGGGAAAAAGCCGAAAGACAAACAACAACATCAAAGTAGTAAGCATGCCAATGGCCAAGTATAAGGCCATTGGCATTGGAAACAAACAAAAAAATAAAATAAACAGCTTTTATATTTTATTAGCCAATCTAGGTTGTTTAAGCGTAGGGCAGTGGCGCACAAACGGGATTGGGGTGAAAATAATAAAATAAACCTAAAATAATCATTCTAACTAAAATCAGTATTCTGCCATGCAAGTCAATGGCAGGCAGAAGACAACCTGGCCAAGGAGTAGTGGTTGCTAAGAGGGGAAGCTCAGTGTCAGACATGTAACTATGCATCAGCAGGCAATCCTATGTAAATGAGGGGAAGGATAGTGAATCCCAGTTTTCCCCAGCATGTGAGTCAGGTCCCAACAGTGTAAGAGTATGAATAGCTTGCTGCAAACCTAGGAGCTAGGTGGCATCATGGAGGGGGGTGTCAGGCATACTGTAAGGGGATTGGAGCCCTGTGGCTTGGGTTTGCTCCTAGCTTACCACAGCTAAGCTAGGGGGTGTGTCTAAACCTGTTTAGCAATCTTTACAGAGCCTAAGTGGGTGTGTGCACTGCACACCCGGTTTTACAGGAAGACAAAAGAAGTTAAACCAGGAAATAGCGGCAGTGTGCACATTTGAGCACTCTATTTGCACTGTGTGCACACGAGGTCAAACAGGAAGGCAATGGGAAGGGAAAACAGCAGTAGGAAAGTAATCAAGGAGAACTAGCTTAGCTGGCAGGTGAAATGTATCAGAGCCAGCCAATTACACAGGCAGCAGACCAGCCCAGCCCAGAACACTATTATAAACTATGCAAACACCTACCCCTCCATTTTTTTCCACACTCTACACCACCAGTGTAAACAAGCGAGGAACTTTTAACACTCACAACTGCAAAATATTAGGGGCTCCAATAGCTACCATGCAACTACTTGTGGAAGAGGCTGAAGGTGATGAGGATGTGAATGCTGCTGAGCAATCCACAGTGAGGAGACGGAAAAGAGTGTACAGACGCAGGGTAACCTACCAAGGGCTACATGAGCTGCAGATAGTGGAGCACTATAGGGTGGACAGGAACCTCCTACAGCAAATTGTTGAGCTGTGCCGGCCACGCCTCACACACAGAACTAACAGAGGGGAACCCATCCCAGTGGATACAAAGGTATGTGTAGGCCTAAGAATGCTAGCTACAGGTACCTTACAAAGGCCAACTGGGGATATGAATGGGATCTCACAGGCATCAGCATCCAGGGTACTCCACCAATTGCTGGATGGAAAGTTTATAGTAGTGTCAGCACATGTCGGTGAGCACGTTTACTTCATCAACACCCGTGAGGCGTTGGCCAGCAATATGCAATTGTTCCACCAAATAAGCAGAATACCCTGAGGTAGTGGGTGCTATAGACTGCATGCACATATGCATCAAAGCACCACCCGGTGAGTGGGGTAGGGTCTACATCAACCGCAAGGGCTTCCACTCCATCAACTGCCAGGTCGTGTGGGATGCTCAGGGCATAATAATGAATGTGTGTGCTGGCTGCCCTAGAACCTATCATGATTCCCACAACTGGCATCTGACACAGCTGTACCACAGATTTGCCAATGGGGACATGTCACATGGTCACCTAGTGGGGGATGCTGGATACGCACTGGAGCCGTGGCTGATGACACCCATCAGAAATGCACACACACCCAAACAAGAACTCCATAATGAGGCACACGCACAAACAAGAATCATACTAGAGCACGTGTTTGGGATGCTCAGGTCACGGTTCCAGTGCCTGTACACATCTGGTGAAGCCTTGCAGTACTCACCAGTTACATGTACCCAAATTGTCCTTGTATGTGCCATGCTACACAATATGATCCTGCGGAAACAGCTGCAGTAGGAACAGCACAGGGCAGGGCCACACAGCCCCCCACCATTGCCATGGCCTGCACGGGCACAGAATGACTTGGAGGAGGAGCAACCTGAGCCTGCCCCAGTTGGCAGATGGAGGCATGCCCAGTATGCCCTGGCCTTGGCAAAGAGGCAACGCATAGCACATACACTGACAGGGGAGAAACCCAGGGAATAACATTACACTATATGTGCCTAACCATGTGTAGGGAGTGTACTATGTGCATCCAACACAGGCAGCCCTGCAGCACCACACTCAATAGTGGGACACCCACAAGGTAAGTGACTCACACATGTCAGTCGGGGGGGGTCACATACCCAACAACAGTCACAGCCAGCAGGACAGGTGTAGACAAATACAAAGGCTGTGCTATGGCCTCTAAATGAGGCCTATGGGCAACACCCCCAGGCCTACACAGACTGACTACAGCAGGTCAGGCAGTGGGATATCAGTTGTAAAGGCTAGAAAGTCAGACACGAATATGTAGGTAATTATAAGTGAAGTTCTGTAGTACACTCGTATGCTACTAGCCAGTGCGATAGGTAAGACCACAGACTGAAATGGAGTACCCGACATACCAGTACAGTCCTAGCAAATGTGTACAAGTGTCAAGTGTGCCCCCCATCCTAAGTAGACATATAGTAACAGTCAGGTATGCCCCCCCCAATCCTGTGTAGAAATGTATAAATAGTCAGGTGTGCCACCCTATGCAGAAATGTAGTAACTGTTAATGTCAACTGATCGATGGATACCCTGCTGAGACAGCATGCAACCTGTCGATGTACATCACAAACATCAGCACTGCAGTACAAACTTCCTGGGCTTGACCAACACATGCAATACAGACGACCATGCTGGGCATGTTCATACACATAGAGAAATGAAGGAAATGTAAGTCAACAACATACTGAAAGGTCACACTGGGCATGCTCACACACTTAAACACATGAAAGCCATGTCTTCAAACACCAGTGGACCAGACATATCTGGCAGTTGCAGTTGTTAGTGCAGACACTCGTCAGTATGCACCACTCATGCCTTGCACACACAGTGGATAGAAATACAGACATATACGTAAGGACAACACACTATAATAAGCCAAAAGTAGACGGACATAGATGTGTGGAAGATGGTGACTGTGACAAGGAGCCATCCAGGCTTGTCCCACACAGCACACAGCCAAAGGGTCCCAAAAACATGAGGTGCAGATGTCACTCACTGCAGATACTAGCCACCAGTATTTGTCAGCAGTACAGACTATGTGGTGCACGTGCCAGCTGTGCAACATGAGTGTACAAGGAAGTAGTCATCTAGCCACTGCATACACTTACCTGTGAAATATGTGTGTGCTCGCATGTGGCGTGTCAACCCCTAGATGAATGGGTAATGGTCCATGCACAAACACTGCCCTCCCCATAGCCCTACTATGACAAGCCTGCTGAGGTCATCCAATATGAAATACACCTTTGGGAGAGTTGTGGCCTAGTAATCACCGTGGTGCATCCTATAACTGTGTACTGCTATAGTGTGATAATCTAGTTAGGTAGGGGTTTGAATCCCAGACTTGCCAACTGTGTGTGTCTGTGTAGAAAGTAATGCCTGTTAAGGTAGTCACACCCCCAACAATTTTCATGCACAACTTCAGCAAGGCTGCTGATGTCATCAACCTAGAAATATACCTCTGTGAAGATTGTAGCCCCATAATTGCCATAGCATGTCCTGTAACTGTGTACCACTGTAGTGTGCTAAACTAGTTAAGTCGGAGTTCTATTCCCAGACATGGCGAGTGTGTGTGTGTGTGTTTGTCAGTCTGTGTAGAAAGCAATGCTTTTTAGCCCAGCCATGCTCCCCACAATCCAAATGCTCAACCTTTGCAAATCAGCTGATGTCATTCACCTAGTAATTCACCTCTGGGAAGCTGTAGCCCAGTAATCTCTGTGCCATAACTGCTTACTGCTGTGGTATGAATCAGAACCCTGGTAGAGTCCTATACCCACCCATGGCAGTACTGGATGTTTTGTGTGTGTTCCACTGTCTGTGTAGAGAGCAATGCATTTTAGGCTAGTCACACTCAGTACATGTCAAATGCCCTACTTTGACAATCCTGCTGATCTCAGCCAATGTGATATACACCTTTGAGGAAGGAGTACTGCAGTAATCACTGTGGCACGTATTATAACTGCTTAGTGCTGTAGTGTAATAAACTAGTTAGGTAGGGGTTCTACTCCTAGACATGACAGGTGTATGTGTGTTTTTACCCCATTACCTGCATGTAGGAGGGTGTGTGTGAGAGACACCTGCGCCCAATGTGTAGTGGGTTTTGCAATTTTCCTACATGGTGGCCTTAGTACATATCACAGTGTCCACTGTACATGGAATGCAGCTGTAAAATAGCTGAGAGGCTGGGGTGCATTTCCATACCCATACATGTGACAACAAGGCCAGGCAATCACAGTTAGCAACCCCGGTATTACCCAGAGCACACTCTCAACCCATGTCTCATACACACACACATGGCGAGGCAACAGCCAAGATGTGTGTAGTACACTGCATATTAGCAACTGATAGTAACAATGGTGTGAATGCAGTGGCCTGCAGTGGCCATGGTACCCTGTCCAGCAGTACAATAGACACCTAATTGCAAACAGTGCACCTTCAGTATGTTTCCCACCAGATGCCTGCAACAACTGTGGTTCCATCAAATGTTATCCGCAATGGACATACCATGCCTGTATGGACAGATGCCTCTGACACCAGGGAATACCTGTAACATGCTACCAATGTAGGTGCAGGTTCAACCAGCTGTCCATTACCTGGCCCTGCCACATTAGGGCGAGACTTTCACATCTGATGATTACATTCTGTGTACACAACATGGGCCATACAAACTAGGTACTCTTCCACATGTCATTGTACATGAATGTGGGATATGTGCACATCCCAAACACCGTCCATGTCATGGCATATAGAACACATACATACCAAGCAATCCACAGCCCTGGCCATGCATAATAGTAACCCAGGAGACTGGAGGGTGTAAACTATATGCACCTGTGTGATCCATTCCAGACACTACACACCTTAGCCATAATGCAGACCATTTTCATGTGGCCTGGTGCCAAGGTATACCCCTCAACTAGCCTTGTACACCCATCTGAGACCCTCAACTATTACACACCAGTGAAGCAATGCACACATGCACGCTGGTACTAGCACCCTGTGTCTGTGTGTGTGTGGTGTATGATGCTTCCGACCACAATCACACCCAGTACCATACCCAGTGGCATACTGAAGCATGCTCTCTAATGTCAGATACCGTCACATAACCTTTGACCATAGAACCCCAGGATAACCCCTATGGGCCAATTCATACCTATGCATTACTGTATTGTGGCAAGGTAACTGGTTAGGAAGTGTATTTGTTACCCAGCCAAGTGTGGTGATGTGTATGGGTCTCTTACAGAGTGTGGCTGTGTTGACGCTGACACCTGTTCATGTGGACAGACTCATGTGCTATGCCTACTGTAGTGCAACAGTGTTGCAGATGTCATCACCAGCACATATACGTCAGGACAGCTCACCAACATGTAAGCTATGTGGCGCATGCAATAACTGCATACACATGTGATAGCTATGCATAGCAGTCAGGTGTTTGAAACCCCATACTGGTAGGTGTGTGACATAAACATGCTTACATTTTACTCACCTACACCTTCCCTGACATACTTTGTCTCTGTCTGTCCCGTCCACACTCTCTCTGGTGGATGTGGGATGTACACCTGCTTTGCTAGGTAGCAGCTTGTGTTTTCTAAGTGATGGTCATGATTAGCTGATGGCCTCTGCACCAATTGCAGTCCTCCTCTAGCTGAGTGCATGTGGAACAGCTGTGGTAACATTCCCATAGCCAATTGCATGGTAACACACTCTAATATCTAGGAACATCATTTTGGTATTGGCCCTTTACATCCATTGTGGGCAGGAACTAGAACTGTCATTTGGTGAAATGCAGCTCAGATTGATTGACGATTTACCTCTAACAACTTACACTGTGGAAACAGGCCAACACACAGGAGGGGGATGTGCCTGACCTGACTACATACTGTAAGTGCTGCTATACTGCATGTAGAGTAATGTTGGTTTCACAGTGTGTGTGTGTGTGTGTGTGGATATGGCTGTCCTACAAGGTGTAATACCTGCCATGCCAGTACTGTGTTTATGAGGAATCTGCATCTGCAGGTCATCTGCAGACTGGGCAGTGTGTTGTGCCCTTGGTGTCATGTGTTACCCACAGAGCATGTATCTGTGAACTGCAGAAGGTAGTGTGAGGATTGCAGTCTGTAGATGATGAAAGCCCTGACAGTTATGACTTCATCTCCTTCATAGGACACATGCTGAAACAAACCCTGTTACGACAGTACATGTATAAGGTTAACACAGCAACATGTCAGTATTGGCCCTGTGTATGTGCTTCCAGCCACAACTCTGTCAACCTTTGTACATATGCCGTGTATTATGAGGTGTATGTGTGTTTTACACCATCATAAGTGTCATCATATCTGATAGCAAGCCAGGGAGATATCAGACTGCTGCATGTTATGTACAGTACGGGTAATATTTGCCAATGTTACCAGAACATTCCATGGTCGTTTGTACAGTACTGAGGTCTGTGTAACTATGGCGACTGTCGACAGTGTGTGTATTGTGAGCATGTTCTTTAGCTTGTGTACAGACTGTGGTAGTTGTCATTGTTATAGTTCCTGTCCTATCTGATGTTACATGCTGCTCCACTGTATGTTACCGTATTGGTTTACATGTTCGTACGGCCATACACACACATGTCCCATACCACAAACAGACAACAGACCACACTGTGTAGCAGCCCAGTATATGTAGGGTTAGTCTGTGAGTGGCACATATGAGGATGTTGTTGAACAGATAGTCCATATACTTTACTTTTATGCTAGCTTACTATATGTGGCTCTGGCTGTGTTCACATTGAATGTGGTTATGCACCTTCACACAGCTGTATTGTACCCTGTGGTGTGGTATGCCTGCACAGCCTGCTATATATGCAGGTACATGTGCATTCCCCCATAGGAGATGTTAGCCAGTGATGAGCCAGTATACCTGTAGCCTGCACAGTGCATTGTTACATGTCTAGCAGCTTAGTGTACTTATCCAGTGAGATGTCATGTGGAGATACTTGCCGGATGAACTGGTGTAGGGTCTCCATTAACAGTCATGTATGTCAGACAGTGCAGTGGGATGCTGTACAGATGTATGTCACTATCTAATGGGTAGTATGTGGCCATGGCACCCCTGTACCTGTGGTATTATGTGACAGGCCAGGCAGGTTTGTGTGAATGCATACACATGGTGGCATATGTATACCAGTCATTATGTGTTATACCCATCTACATGGCTGTTAACATCCGTGTTGCCATGCATGGTACACATGTTTAGCACTAAGGGGTTCTGTGTATACCTCTGGACTGCAAGGAGTGTTTCAGAATGTCCACATATATTGGCCAAAATCTGTGCTGTGGTCCATGGGGGTATTACATGCTAGCAGTGGTACTTTACCAGGATGTCCTTAGGATGTCTGTCAGCAGCCAATGGCACACGTGTGGAAAGCAGATGTGACCTCCCACACACACCATGTCTGTGAAGACAATCACAATTGCAGTAGCAATAGTCTACCAATATATCTGCTATACATACCTGACATCCACTTGCACTACGATGTTGGGACTATAGGGGTTGGGGTAGGTCTACAGTCCGTGTCCAGGACATATGATGAGGACATCTGTGCATATATACATCCAGATATATATCTATGATTACACATATATATATCAACATATATAGATGGGTATGTATAAGTACATAGATATACGTATATACACCCAGATATATACATATACAGAGCAATATATGTCTACACATATACAGATAGTGATACATATGCACATAAATGTATGGATATCTACAGATATATCGACAGTAGTAGGTATATTGGAATAGATATGTATGCACATATAGTCATAGATATCGATACATATACCAGCATAATTAGGCATCTGTACACATAGGATGTGCATACATATATAGTTATATACACATATCTGTATGTACACATACGTATACCTACATATACACATATATATAGATACATATATGTACAGATATGTACACATATGTACATATGAAGAGGTGTACACATGGCCATATATATATGTAGCACTATACAGATGTGTATACAGACATATGTATGTGTATACCTGTGTATGTACATGTAGACATCTATACACCTATATGTATACAAACATATACCTGTCATGAGTAAATGTCACAGTTGCGTATACCCTCCCACATGTTTCCCACTGTATGCATCTGCTATGTGTACAGTATGATAAAACAACATATGTGATGCAACAGTCATATTAATGACAAGGATTACACAATCTAGGATGTAAAGGCAAGTGTTCAATACCAATCAATTTGGGTAATGACAGATGTAGTGTTAACACAACAGCTGTCCCCACAGTGGTCATGGTGTAGTGGTCATGTGTTGTGACTGCAGTGTAAAGGGCACTGAGTTCATGGCCTGCAAGGGCTGCACATTTTCTTGCTGGCCAGAACAAGGACTGTTGGATACAGAGTGGTTAAGGCAGTGTTTGTGCAATGTAGGCCACACATGTCAGTATCACAACATAGCTAGGTAGGGGTCTAGTCCCAGTGTTGGCAAGTAACTGTGTGCGTGTATGTGGATAGGTCTACATCAAGTTGCAGGCTATACATGCCTCAGCATGCCACCTGTCCATGTGGCACAGGCAATACCTGGTATAGTAACTTGTGAAATGTGCCCAACTGTACCCCAGATATGTCACTGCCATGATGTCAGCACAGTGACATTCCCCGTTGTGCATTATGACTGCAGACCATCCTCGTGCTGACACATGTACACCTACAACACCCCTGCATATCAGTTTACAGACCACAACCAAGCAGTATTACTAACAGCTAGAAGGCATTACTGCTGGACGGCTATACCACCTGCCAATTATGCCTCACACTCTATACCCTACAACATGTTACACTGCAGGACTGTGGTACACTGATGTATACTCACCCTGTGCATCAAAACCATATCAGCCTGTCCCTGCATCAATGGTATGGATGACAGGGAAGGGTCACAGGTATCATCATATGCACAGGGTGTGGTGTTGGTCTGCCAGAGGCCGAGGGTAGGCCATATATTTGACGCCATGTGTGTGGGTGAGGGGTGTATTCTGGGGAGCTGGCTGAGGTGATGTGGTGTGTGTAGGTATGAGGTGCTCTAGGTATGTTTGTATAGTGTGTGGGTATGCAGGCACACAGTTCTGCCTTGTGGCTACCCTGCACAGGTGTTCATGGATAGCTGTAGACCATACCTGGCAGGGTGTGAAGTTCACTGCCTCTGGCCATGGACACATGGACTGTGCCTGTCAGGGGTTCTGCGAGCACATGCAGGTACTGACATTGGAGTGCTACTCTCACCTGCTGATGACATTTGTCCGCTGGTACCACATCCCTCCTGGGACTGGCAGGACCACATGCATGTGGCCTGCTGTGGTGTGGACAGCACACCCCCTGCACTGCTGGGGCTGCTACTGCCACTATGGGAGCCCCTTGGTGTCCTAGCACACCCTCGCTGAGTGCCAGCTGTTGGTGTTGCTGGGCCACGTCCACTCGGGTGTCACCGCATCCCCAACACATGCGGAAGCATGGACACACCATGGCTGATGAGGACCATCAGCTCATCATGCCATCTGTCTGCTTGCTCATTAGAAGCATGGATGGCAGCCGCCACTTCACAGAGGTTGTCACCTACAGTAGCAAGTGCAGCCCTCTGCAGCCTAAGGCCCTGTCTGGTGTAATGCTCAATACATGCCTGCACCATCATTACAGCCTGGAACATGTGTTTGCTGGTTGCAGCTATGTTGCCTATGCCAGGGGCATGATGTCCAGCTGCCCTACCATGAGCACCCTGGGACATCCACCTATGTGGCAGCCTGCTGGACATCCAGCTATGCCTGCTGCAACTGGACACAGTAGGCATGGTTACTACACTTTCCTGTGCAATGCCACTGAACACCAGCTGTCCATCTGCTATGGTCACTGGTGCTGGGGTGTGTATAGGCACTGTAACTGTGTGTGGGGTGGGGTGGCTAAAAGGGTGATGTCAAATGTATGCTCAGTGTTGCCCCTGACATCCCCACCTGTGCCTCATCATTATCATCATCATCATCATCGGTGTCTGTATGGACACTTATCTCAGACTGGGTGCAGGAGGGACACTGACCCACCTCGCCACATGTGGGGGAAAAAATAACTGCACTTTAAAACCTGTACAGCATCACTTAACAGTACACACACACACACACACACACACACACACACACACACACACACACACACACACACACACACACACACACACACACACACACACACACACACACACACATCTCCGTACTACCTACCTGTCCATGCCTTTACAGACAGCCCACGTATATGTCCATGTGTTACCCCATCCTGCATCATACTTGTTAACATACACACCTTGCTACCACTCATTAACATCACAGTCCTCTAAATGCCCACACAAGTGGCCACAACACAAGGCCTGTTGCTACATTACCTGTCTGACCTGTGTGCAGTGGAGTAACATTGCCCCAATGCTGTCATTTGGTATACACCCTCTGTATGACCAGAATGATGTGCATGGCCCCTATATGTGTGGGCTACTATGTTATAGCCATAATACCTCCCACTGGTGTGTCATGTGTATCTAATGCTCAGTACATGTGGGATATGCTGCTCCATCAGCCCAACAGGTGTCAGCTGTAATATGTGGATACACTCCCTGGTGTAGACTATTCCTTCCCCAATGCATCTGTAGAGCTGCATACATGGGCTGTAGTTGATCTCTTCACTGACAGCAATATTATGTGTGTACCTGGGGTCTACCTTCCCTCTGGATGCCTGATCCAAGCTACAGACCATATTATACTATGTGCTGTCCTGTGAGTACATGACAGGTATTCCGGGTGTGCAATGTGGCACTCCATGTCCATGTAGTGCATGGTCACAAAGGGGGGGTACAGCCATATGAACACCCCACAATCACACATTTGCATACATGGCCACACACACAAACACACACATGCACACATGCATCATACATGCATCTATCTCCCACCACTTTGCCAGAGTGACCATGCAGGCAAACTAACTAACCACCAGGATGCACACACACCCACAAACACACACACACACACACACACACACACACACACACACACACACACACACACACACACACACACGCATACACACACACACACAGGTGAGGATGCACAATGATCGTACACATAGTCCTCCAATTACCCATCTGCAAACATGCAGAACATATGGTACAAAACAGTATGCTGTTCAGCTAGACTCACACCATGTTAGCAGTGGTATACATGTGTATGATGCATGTGCTGTGACTAGATGATGCCACTTCCCCTGGATACCTCTGCCCTCATATACACATTATTGCTGTGCACCTTGCCATGTACTGTGCCCAATAACTCACAGGTGTCCAACCCATTGCGGAATGTGTAGTACCGTGTCACTTATGCCAGCTGTACCTCTCACAGACCCTATGTGTTTCAGCAACACATACATGGGATGATATGTAGACTGTTGTCATTGGTGAATCCCAGATGCCTGATTTACAGCTGTCAACATCAATAGACCATGTATGGCCACTGCAGAAATGCTTACACTGACAACCATCACAGCATACCATGGCTATGGTGAGTGCACACACCATCATTGCTTTAACACACACATCCTTGATCTGGCATGGGACCGCAGCACTGCAGATCTTAGCTGTACACACACCCAATATTAACATATGTCATGTACATTCACATGCAGTGTCTACAGATTGTGGTAGGTGTGCAGCTGCTGACCACAATGCATACACACCATGTGGGGATGTGTGTGCACACCCTTATTGTGATAGTTTATCACACCTCTTGTGTGTACTACATCAGTCACTGCTCATTTCAGGGGTATAACAGTGTGGGCCTTCCGCAATTGCCAGTGTATGTTCAGCCTACCCTACACAAGTCCCCCTATTCTGCATGTTTGCAAGGTTCACTCATGTGCACATCCCATGGTGTTTGCACAATGTCATCACTATTGCAATGTGGGCAGGGTTATGGCTGCCACAGGTCCTGGACCTACTATATGCAGATAGAGCCATTCCTACCATCCTTAGGATCCCTGCTGCAGTTCACTGGTGTTTCATGCTGAGACTCCCTTCTCAGCATTTATGCAGATGCATGACAGGTAAGCCCTACACATATGTGTCGGCTTGCAGTGTCCTATACACTGCACACCACATGTTGCAGCTTAGACCCAGGTGATAATGTGGACTAGTGTAATGATGTATGCCATAGTGTATCTCAGCAGCAGTTGGCATCGCCCTACAAGTATGTACACTGGTGTTGCACTGTATATGAGTGTTGTCCAGAACATGTCGCTACTGTAGGCCATATCTATCAACAGTATGTTACTCCCTGTGGACACATTCCACAATGACAGAATATTAGTTGTCATGCAGGTGTGTGACATACCCTTTCAATACCCCATCATGTCCACCCCTGAGAGAACATGCATTTCACAGCAACAATACATGCACATGTACAGCATGCATTCAGGGTAGGTGTGTTAGATGTGTGCATGGAATATTACATCACCATTACAAGTCTGGTGTGTTGGCATGCATCTACATAATACATACTCACCAGCTTCAGGCTGCTGCCTTGCTGTTACCCCAGAGGGACCTACATAAGTGGGTGAGAGATGCAATGTCAATGCCCACACCTGTGGCACTGCTACAGGCTGGGTGCAGTACTATCATAAATCTACTTTAAATACATACAATACTACCACATCTGGACACCTGATTATCACTACAATGCAGGAAAACATTATTTGTATAACTTATCAGATATGCATGATCTACATGTGCCACTGTGGATATTTACACAACAGTGGTCTACTGATGTGCCCTGTGTCCTAGCTGCATGCTCCTCAGCTGTTGTGTCGGTGACACCCACCTCCACAAAGGGGTCCAGTGGTAGATGTTCAGGACAGGCAGGTGCCATGAGGCTGGCCAGGAGCTCCTCCACACATGTCGGGGATGGATGGCATGGCCCCCCGTGGCAAGGTGATCCCCCCAGACTGTGGCAGCATGCCAACGGGCATTGTGAAGCAGGTCAGTGCAATGATGCCAAACCTGCTCATAACTGCGGTTACGCAGGCTGACATCATTGACCCTGTGGACGAGATTGTTCCACAGGGTGGTCTGCTCCTGCTGTTCCACTGCTGTCCTGCCAGACAGGACCTGGTAGTACAGTACCAGGTGATTGATTATCACTTCATTCTCCTCTGCGGAATAAGTTGGTAGACGGCTGTGTGCCATCGTGCCTGAAAAACAAGAGGATGGGAACAGGCCTAAGTGACTCATATGGCAAGGTTACCATGGTTCATAATACACATCTCTGTCACCCCCCCCATATCAGCCTCAACAGACTATACACACAACTCATTAGGTATGGCTACAACTTAACTACTGTTTGGAAAGATTGTGTAGTGTACCCGACCTTCTGCTATATGATTGTAGCCATGTCCCGTGTGTGGACACTAATATTGCAGGTCTGTTACAGACTATTCACTTGCATGCCATTGTTAGGGCCACTATGGTATATATATGCCAGTGGTATGGCTGCTCTGAGATTGCTGCACATCTGACAGTCTGTGATATAGGGGGGTTCTATGCATGCTGTTGGACATGAAGCAGGATTGTGTAGACTATTACTACCTACATATGTACTATGACAGTGACACATTAACATTTATATGTTCCACTGGCCAGCTGATACACCTCTCCACACCCATCTGACCAGGATACCTGGCCACATTACATGTGGCTGCCAACCTGGGGCCTCCTCGTGTACTGTTACAGCCATACCATCAGGTGGAACCACCCAGGGGATATTGGCCCACCCCCTCAGCCACACACAAACATGTCCCTGTCCCCTA
Organism: Protopterus annectens; assembly: GCF_019279795.1. NCBI lineage: Eukaryota > Metazoa > Chordata > Ceratodontiformes > Protopteridae > Protopterus > Protopterus annectens. The sequence continues at coordinate 225,227,537 of NC_056751.1, read as the reverse complement.
AGTTCAAGATCTGGGTCTGTTCCATACCAGGCTCCACAGACACATGATGGATGTGCTCAGCCAACAGACCTGGAACCTTCAGGACGTGGACTGCTATTGTGAGTCAGAGTTGGAGGGACCCTTGTTCCCATTGTGGCCATATTGGGGACCATGGGGAGTCCACATCACAGACCACACACACCATCCACGGTGTTTACCCACCACATGTGTCACATACCACCCCTGTAGTCTGTCCTCTTTATCTACCAATCCTGACCACCTTCACATGTGTATCTGCCAGACTTCCCCATGTTCCCATTGCATACTTCACAAGTGAGGGCATTGTGGTGCTCAGATGGGACTAACATGTGACATACCCATCCATGGTGCACACACTGCCAGCTGTAGATATCTGTCTGTATTGTTATGTGTACTGCTGGCTCACAGATAGCACACATCATTGCAGTAGTGATATAGGAGACATGACTTACCATACATATCTGTTTGTGTGTGTGTGTGTTTGTACAGATGTTGACATTTGCATATCGGTATTTATCTGTAAGTGTGTAGATATATGTGACCACATATTTAAGTGCACATATATATGTCTACACATGGGTATATGTATATTTCTGGACATACATGCTGATATACATATATATCTTTAAATATTGTATATGTGACATATGTACACACATGCATACCTATATGTGGGGTACATTCAGACATCATCTCCACAATCTCAAAATACCTTCCTGCACAGCTGCACTGTTCTGCCTTGCTACAGCACAGACAGGTGCCACATATAGACATGGCCTGACATTAGGGGGTATATGTAGGGGCCAATTGAAGGTAACCCCTATTACACACCTATGGCATTCAGGCATGCAACACTACAGATTCTTCTGAGTATCCTACCAGTGGTGGGCCGTGGTTCCAACATGTCAATCATAATAGCATTACTTCCACCACCAGCTATTGGCCACGTAATATACATACTTCCCATTACACAACACACACACTATGATGGCTTATATCTTATCTGTCATTTCTGACGTGCACAGTTAATGGCTATGGCCCACTACACACAGGGACAGACACTATTGTCCATAGAAGTTGTTCAGTTGAACATCATCACAACAACACCTGATGGTACATATAAATCATTCCATATCATCTATCCCATTATGATGGCCCAGGTACTACATTTTATTACATGTATATATACCTCACATACCTGTTGTGGAAATGATATCTTCTTGAATGACATCTGGCTAAACTGCTCTGAAGTCAGCTTAAGAGCTGTGTCATTTTTGTTTGTGTTTCCTCTTCCTCTCTCTCTCTCTCTCTCCAGTAAATGGATTGAGCTTCTTTGAATAGATTTCAGCCTGGCTTTAGTAGGTGATGCACATGATCAAGTGATGGCCTCTGCACCAGTCGGTGTCCTCCACTTGCTAATTGTATGCAGCTTGCTGTGTAGTACTTCTAATTACCACTGTCATGGCAACCACCTACTATAAATCCCCACATCATGTGGGCGTGGTCCCTTTACCTTTCCTGTGTGATGAACATCCTTCTTGTGAGTGGACATCAGTGTTACAGACAGCAGGTAGCAATACCTCTTACAGGAGAACCAGCACACTCAGGCCAGCTACATTTTTGTAGGAGGTTCCGGAACTGCAGACATAGTGTGAGTAGAGTTGTGTTATGCTCTGTATAGTAGTGGTGTTACAGGGTGCGTGTGTACATACTAATTTACCTTGGAATACAGTCTGTCTGCATAGCTCTCAACTGTGGGCCTATCCTCTTGGTAGCCAGAGGTGTGCCTATCATGTTTTGTCCATCCACCACACAGGTGCTGTGTCAAATATTTCACTGGCAGTGTGTGTGTTGAGTGCTTTCAGTACATGGCTACATCCATTTATGTTTCTAACGTCAATTCCCTGACTAAGGGTATGTTGCAGGCTATCCTGTAACACCAGCAACTTGCTTAGTGTATGGCAACAGTTGTCCACATATGGGCCTACGTTCCAACCTCTGTCCTCCACCTACATACCAAGCTTTGCACATATGACATGCTGTCAGGGGTTGTTCTGTAGTGGGCTGTGAGTATATCACACTACCATTGCTGCCATCAGTCCACTGCTGTTGTATCCCCCACACATAAGGTGGGGCTGAATCCATATATGTGTGGGCTTCACCTACACAAAACACGTGTGCCCTTATGCAATCCAGAGGCAAGTGTATATAACAGGGGTATATGGGCCTGTATTAATGGGTCTGGGGGGGGATGCACCATAAATAACCTAGGCTGTTACAAAATGTGGGAGGTATCAGGGGTGTGCTGCCTTAAGGCATCTGGATGTACAGTACCATACACTGCACATATATTTACACTAATTACATACATTTGGTTAATGCAGGCCTACTGTCTCCCGCCATACAGACTGTTCTGTTTGTCAGCGTGCTTGTGATGGTGTCAGTTATGCCTTGTTATGTAACAGTGACATCCCATTTGGTCAACTGACGTCTTGATCACCTAGTGATTTTGTACAGAGTGTAGATAGAGGCTGCTGGACTATATACCTGCATTACTTACTGTTGATAGCTTGTTATACTGTGGCCCAATCTGTCATTACTATTGTACATTTTTTAGGGCTTGGCCTGGACAGAAACAGTTGTAAACCTTTCCAGACTACTGTACTTGTATAACTGTTTCACAGGTGCATTACTCTGTTTATATGGATATCAGTGTCTGAACAGCTATAATACATGGCATATACAACTGTAATAGTACACAAATAAAGGTTATCCACGTCTGCAAACCTGCGTGTGATGTTTTATCCTAAGAGCTCTATGTGGGCATATGTTGCAGGCAATGACTGTCATTTGTATGGGTGACCCATAGAGTGTCCAGTTGTTAAGGTGTTAACTGTAGGCATAGTGGCTGTTCCGTAGTGTGTGCACCTTCTACATATGTATCTTACTGTACATATCTCTGAGTGTGTCTGTGTAGTCACATGTATATCTATATATATATATATATATATATATATATATATATATATATATATATATATATATATATATATATATATATATATATATATATATATATATATATCTGTATCTGCATATATGTGTCTGTGTATATGTACCCTGGGGATGTTGATAGCTGCCATATTTTACATTTCTATGGGAGCCACACTGTACTGCATGCTATGTTACTAATACTGGCTTGACATCATACAGGTGGGTTGTAGTACTGTTTACATGTTGTGCACATGTCATGTCAGGTCCTGCTTATGTGATCTGTAACACTTTAGTGTATTGCAGGGCTGACGTGTTTGGCTGTGGGGGGTATGCCTATTCATACATGACGTATATTATTTTGGGGCATCCCAACCCCATTAATGGTGCATGTGGACATATTTGTATTTGTCAATCTACCATTGCAATCTACAGATGTCTGCTGTATCTATAAATATATATATATATATATATATATATATATATATATATATATATATATATATATATATGTATATATGCAGATATCTACATCGATTGATATGTTGCATCTGTTTAGAAATTGCTATATTTACTCACACAAATACATTTACATGTCTGAATATATTCCCTCTTCATGGATCTGAAGAAGCTGATACAGTGAAAGAGCTTATCCGTTTGTTCTTGTCTGCAATAAACTACGTGGATTTTACATTTTGGATTGTTATCTTCTGTTATTTTCTCACTCTCACTCCTGCTCAGTACTTGGTTGTTTTACAAAAATTTTTATAGTTCTCTGAGCAGGGGCGTTTACCTGTGAAGCAGCAATTTGTCAGACATTCCCTGTACTGTTGAAGGACTGGGCTGGTTGTTATAGGTTCATAGATTAGTATGTTTTGAATACATCAGGGTTATGTATATCTGACATGGCTTAGTGGTAAATCACTTTGCCTATGGTGTGTGGGGTTTTGTGTTCGAGCCTTGCAGAGGCCATTTATTTTGTTGCTGGAAAGAACATGGGCCATTGGATGCAGACTGGTAAAGGTACGTTCAGTCAGTTGTTAGCACATTTGCGTGGAGGTCAGCACTGCTAACTTGTCGTTACATCTGCTTACAGGGTGTTAGCTTCAGAGCTTCTTAACCAGTGTAGGCATTGCTTACTGCCATGCAAACGGCCTCAGGCCCGCTTACTAGTGCTTACATATGCTTACTATTGCTTATTTGTGCTTAAACCTGCTTACTAGTGCCTTATTCAGTCTGACAATGATACTTCACATGTGCATTTCTTGCGGTACTCCAGTATATATATATATATATATATATATATATATATATATATATATATATATATGCTATTTAGTGGGTTTTGCAACAAAACTATTGGTTATAATGTGCTTTGCCATGTAAAATAGATTGTGCTATAGTGGGACTTGAACCAGGAATGCCTGCTCATTGGGTGGATGCTATGCCCACTACACTATTGCTGTTCTGCTTCATTTGCATATTTCTACCATAATGTCATACCCATGGTTCTTTCCCCTGCCCCCCGAGCTCCACATACACAGCAACCATCCATTGCTTGCCCAGCCGTACCACATCTCCACCTGCATGTTTCAGTATTCATCTAGTATACTGTTTCAACCCAAGCGTCTGCAGGCTCTTCATCCATTTAGTCAACGTACAAATGAGCCTTGCCTTGATCATCCTCTGATACTGGTGCAAACATCGATCTGACTCGCAATTTTTGGTTCATCCCGCCAGGGATGGACCTGTTGTTGTGTCAAGATTAGACTTAGCTGGACTACAATGTTTCTCGCACTGGTAGCATCCTGCCAGGGGGTTGAGAAGCAGTGGGTTGTTCACACACCTGGCCAGCCTCATCTCCTGGTTCTGCGGAACTGACATCCCATGTTTGACATTCTGTGCATGAAGCACGTCCACACTCCTCCCCCTTGACGTGCACCATTTTGTATTATTCTCTTAAGTATTATGCAAGACTACTCTTCATCCAATATGATTGGACAGGCATTGTTTTTATGATACACATAGACTGCTCAAAATAATGTATTTGAGCAATGTACATATGGCTGCTCGTAGTAATCTACATAATTGCATACATTTCATATACTGTTTAATGACTGTGCTGGATAATATGTTTGTGATAACAGCGACTGTATGTGTATCTGCCATGGCTTAGTGGTAACTCACTTTGACTATAGTGTGCAGGGTCTGGGGGTTGCAACTTGGGAGTGCAGATTAATTTGTTGCTGGGCACGGCAACAGCTGTTGGCTACAGAGCAACTAAGGCACTTTTGAGCAATAGTAAGTGGGTTTGCGCTGGTTTGGTGAGGATATGTAATGCTAACCTCCAGTTATGACTTCTTACACTGAGTTAGCTTCTACATTGCTTAACCACTGTAGGCATTGCTTACCATCGCGCAAAACAGGCATAAACCCGCTTACTGCTGCTTAAATGTGCTTACTCCAGCTTACCCCAGCACTACTTTATTTATTTAATTTACATTTGTTGACTGGGAAAATCCGACTGGATTCTTGTCCATTTTCAGCAGAGGCTCGGGAGACAGTCTCCACAGTAAGACTCAGCTAATCATTACAAGTAATATAGAGAGTGACAGACTTAACATAGCAAAGTAACATATTATTTATGCTTAGTTTAAGTTAACATGTAGGTATTATTCATGCTTAGTTAAAGTTTACATGTCAGGTATGACGGTTGACAAAGGACAGTTTAAGGTGACGTCAGATTCCATTTTAACAGTTGTGGATAGGATACACTCATATATTCAGGTTAGATTTAGTTATTTCATACTTGTGTGGTAGAGTAGAAATGAATTGTGAAGGAGTAGATAGGTAGTTAGGTAGAGGGGGAGACATTGTAACTGTATATGAGGCTGTGGGAATGATTGGTAGGGGTGCAATAGGGGAGGTTTAAAGGATGTTGGGACATGTATGTGAGGCAGGACAAAGAGGTGTTAGTTTCAGTAGTTGATGTAGGGGTATAGAGTGTAAGGGGGGGAGAATTTAGTCAGGTGGAAAGCATGTGCAGATCCAAGTGTGCTTGAGGTGTTCCTACAAGTGTTTTTTAAATGTGTCCTTTGAGACAACTGAGGTAATAGATGGGGGTAGTGAGTTCCAGCTTCTGCCAATATAGTTGGGGAAGATTGTGTCAACTAATTGTAACTTTAAACTTTCAAAAGAAAAGAAAAAGGGGTTGATAGGTAAGTGGTGTTAAAGGGGCACAATGAGGGAAGACAGTAGGGGAAATAGCCAGGGATGTGCAGGACAGCTGAAGGGAAGGTCCACAGCTGGCCATTTCTTCTATAGCAACAGCTGTGCATATACACTGAAGTTGGGTGTAGATTTGGACACACAACCCTGGGTGGGGGTGAGGACAACAATAATAAGTTGTGATGCCAATTAGAATGGATTACATGCCTACAGTAGGGAGCTGCAACCATGTATTTGGTGTTATTTAGTGGGTTTTGCACCAACAAAACTGGTTATAACATGCCTTGCCATCTACAATAGACTGTGCTGCAGTGAGACTCGTACCGGGAATGGCTGCTCGTTAGGTGACAGTTCTGCCCAATTCACACTATTGCTTACATCCACAAAATGGTCCAATTAGGACCACTCCAGCCACAACCTGCACACCTCGACTCATCCTTTTTCTGGGTACAGGTTGGGTCTAACCACACCACTACACACTGCCCACTCTCCACTTCTCAGGACCCATTATGTACATTGTCTCGACCCATGGATCATCAGGCTTTCCCGACCTTGTAGTCTGGGTACATATGCACCCTGCCTTGAGGCATCTGCGTAATGGCGGAAATCTGAAAATCCTAGAATTTTTGGGTTGTCCTGCAAGGGACGTTCTTGCCTTTGTTTGTAGATTAGACTTAGCGGGTCCACAATGTTTTTCCTACTGGTAGTATCCTGCCTGTGGTTTGGGAAGCAGTGGTTTATTTACTTTGTTTGTGTGTTTGTTTGTATGTTTCACCTGTTTGGCTGGGGGGGAGGTATTGGTATGTGTAACACGTATGTTGATCGAGACCCCTCACCCCCACTGGTGGTGCCTGTGGTCATATATGTCATTCTTATGTGCTGTCTCATATCATAGATATATATCTGTGTATATACACACAAACACACACACACACACACACACACACACACATGTATATATATATATATATATATATATATATATATATATATATATATATATATATATATTGCTGTATATTTATCCAATGACATATAGATGTATGGATGTCCGCACATGTATATATCTATATGTGGATATTTATATATATGTATGTCTAGATATGTATACATATATGATACAGAGAGGGAGAGGTATATATCTATTTAGTTAGCTATATATACACACACACATACATCTACATATTTAGCTACATGTCCTGTAATGTTGAACAGTATTGCTGGATGATATGTTTGTGGAAATGTCAGAGTTATGTATATCTGTGGTGGCTTAGTGGTAAATCACATTGCCTATGGTGTGCCGGCTCCTGGGTTTGGGCCTTCCAGGGACTGTTTAATTTGTTGCTGGCCAGAACAAGGCCTGTTGGATACAGAGTGGTTAAAGCACTTTTACGCTGTTGTCAGTGGGATTGGGCGACAGTAAGCACTGCTAACTTCCAGTGACATCCGCTTACACATGGTTAGCCTCTCTATTGCTTACTCTGTGTAAGCACTGCTTCCCGTCGTGCAAACAGACTTGCACCTGCTTAGTTGTGCTTATTTATCTTTACTACTGATCTATTTTGACAGTAATAGTCTACTGGTTCTTGGGTGGGGGTGGATTTGGCAAGTGTATGGGGTTATGATTCATTACACTGCTTCCTACATGTATGTAACATATATGTTATTTATTAGGTTACACAACTAAATATATTGATCATATCAGTATTTGACATGGAAATGGAATGTACTGCAGTGAGACTCGAACCGGGATTCACTGCCCATGAGGCGAATGCTCGGCCCACTAGAATATTGCTGTACTGCTTGTACTGCATGTACTATGCATGGTGCACTGCTGTCCTGCTCCTAAACAGGCGCTTCCGTGCAGGACTAAACTGGTACTGCACGGAAGTTTAGTAAATCCGGGGGGTTGCCTCCCACACGAATGAAGCAAAATTGCATCCTGAGCGAAAGTAAACCAAATTATGTAAATATGTCAATAAAAAATTCAAAAAACAGTAAGAGTGGTACCAGCCTTGGGAAGAGGGTAGTACTGAGGATACTAAGTAAAAAATGAAACAATAGCTGTGGATCTAGATCACCTGGTGGTCAAGCTTCAGAGCACACAAAGAAGGACACAAAAAAGGAAAGAAAAAAATAGTGTCACACTTCTATACTGAAACATCCCGAAAGAGAAAATTAATCAAAGATAACCTTATGCTAGCTGGCATTATGATCCAGTGAGTAGCAATACTGCTTCACAGCAAAAGGTTTAAATCTTGGCTGGAAATCCACCCCTTATTTGTGTGTGTGTTTTTATTAGGGTATTCTAGTTTATTTCCTTGTCTTGGAGGCATGCAGTAGATGGATTGCTGAATCTAAAATGCTCTTAGGTGTGTCTATAGTTTGTGCCTAATATGGAAGAAAGTTCTGGCAATATGCTTCTGTTCTCTGCTTGTCTAGTAAACTTCATAAGATGGCAGTGGCTGGTTCACATATTTGCTATAGACATTGTATGCAACTGAGAAGCTCCAAGGTCACCCTTGTAAGGGACAGTTTGTCCAGAGAACTTATCCATAAACAAATAAGTTAACTCTACTACAGTTGCATACCTACACACGTACACACACACACACACACACACACACACACACACACACACACACACACACACACACACACACACACATTTCCAAACCAAATGAAGGATTGATGTGACACGAGAATGTAAACAAATGATTAAATAAATAAATTAATTAATAAAGAGACAGACAAAAGGAATATATAGGGGTCTAGGGTATAATAAATTAAAGGGGCTTATTCAAAAAGGTTACCACAAGGTAAATACTAGATGTACACCTTGCTGTAACCTTTTGGAATGCAGACGCAGTCCTACCATGGCATTTTAGAAGTAACATTTCCAGCACTGAGGTGGAATGTGCTAAATGCTAATAAGGCATCACATCTGAGAGGTATATGCTAATTAACCATGTGCTCTCCTTGTAGTGACTGCAGTAGGACATTCACACAGCAGAGCAGCTGCATAAATTATCATGGCCACTCAAGAACAGTTGTGTTAATGAACGCAGATAAAATTTCATGTTTACCCACTGCAGTAGAGGTTAAGTGCGAGGGAGTTTTGGCAGACAGGTAATATTGGGATGTATGCATGTGTGAGTGTATGTGTGAATGAGTGTCTGCCTGGGAGGTTACAACAGGAGGGTTATTGAGGGGGTAGGTGTGCGCGTGCGCTCGTGTGTGTATGTGTGTGTGTGTGTGTGTGCGTGTGTGTGTGTGTGTGTGTGTGTGTGTGTGTGTGTGTGTGTGTATGTGTGTGTGTGTGCGCATGTGCACAAAGGTGCAAAGGTGTGAATGTGTTTTGGATGTATTCTGGGCAAAGGCTGCCATACCTGTATACTCCCCAAAACTATCAAGCAAATCCTGCAACATACAGTCAAGGGAAACACTATACACCAGGAAGAACTCATTAATATTATGCTTTAATGGCACATAGGCTTAGGGGGGAATACTAGACGCCAGGAATAACTCATTAATATTGTACTTTAATGGTATACAGGTTGGGGGAAACACTAGCTACAAGGGATATCTTTTAAACATTCTCCCTAAATGACACATTGCCACGAGGAATAACTTTTCAATATCATTCCTTACTGGTAGATAGGGTCAAGGGACCACTACATACCAGGAATAACACTTTAAACATTGTGCCTTAATGGCACTTAAATAGAACGTGGGTTCTGAGGAACACTAGGCAGTAGGAATAATTCTTGCACATAGGCGTTAAACAAAACATAGATCATGGGAACACTAGACGTGAGATTCTATAAATAAGTGCCTTATGGGCACTGAAATTGATTCAAACTTTGCACCTTCCCAGCGAGGACATTAGTCCTCTGTGCCACCACTAGTCACCTAGGATAGTGTGAAATAAATGACTAAAACTAGAAAAATAAAGTAGAAAGGTGGATGAAAAGGTTTTAAACCCTGCACCATTGTTACAAGAAATAGCAGCATTAACCCACTACTCCAACTGATACCTTAATGTCATAATGCTTTTTTCCTCATACAGTGAGAATCTTGGACATTATTCAAGGACTGTAACAGTGCTTAAGTTACTAAGAAGAGGGACATGTCACCTAAGCATAACTCTCAACCTCATAGCACAAGAAATCTCAACAAATCCAAAAATAATGGGGAGGTGGTGTCAGAAGATTAACACCTTTTGCATTAGCATGCATTTAATGAATGACATGATGTCTGCTCAAGTCATTCATTACTGCAGTCCTTAATGGTTTGTCAGAAAACCACAAAATGTATGAGGAACGGAAAGAAAAAAAAACTTTGAGGCTAACATCTGGATAGCTGAGCGGCATGCCTATAAGATGAAACAGCAGGAGTGTCATAAAATGAGGGCCAGTTGAGAAGGATGGGCTGTGGCCATCTGGGGAAAGGCTTCAGGAGACAGAAAGGGAGAATTTTTAAAATGTTACTCAGAGTCACATTGAAACTTAATGGAGCAACAGGTCTAGCACTGCAATGGAATTTCTGCACAGTAAGAAATGTGAAACTCGTTTTGGCATCATTGACTGACTTTAAACGTCAATGATTTACAAAGGCAGGAAAAGCATAAAAAGAGACATTGGTGACATTCTGACAACTCAAGGACAGGTATGGGGTATGTTGTTTTGTGTGTGTGTGTGTGTGTGTGTGTGTGTGTGTGTGGTCCGTCAGTGTGTGTGTGTGTGTGTGTGTGTGTGTGTGTGTGTGTGTGTGTGTGTGTGTGTGTGTGTTTGACTGTATGTATGTGTATGGGAGAGTGAATGGGGAGTGCCTGTGTCAACGTAATGCATGGGCCACCAGGTTTAACTACCTCAGGAAAATGCTGATCTACACTTAGTGATTAACAGTGATTCAGAAACATGCAAATTGGGTAATAATGATTTTTCTGATGGTGGCTAATGTGCCTCTGAATTATAAAATACTGTACTGTGGAAACAGTCCCTTTTTTACCACAGCCCTTATATCAAGCTTTGGGGTTCTTTTTGAATCCTGTGGCAAATGTTTCATACTATGAAATACAGGAACTCAGACTGTGATGACACTAGTAAGAAAAATGTAATTTATTATATGCCAAAAGCTGTGTGTGTGTGTGTGTGTGTGTGTGTGTGTGTGTGTGTGTGTGTGTGCGTGTGTGTGTGTGTGTGTGTGTGTGTGTGTGTGTGTGTGTGTGTGTGTGTGTGTGTGTGTGTGTGTGTGTGTGTGTGTGTGTGTGTTTGTGAAGTTAATGAAGTTAAGCATTTTATAACATTTCACATTCTGGGGTGGAGAAACAAGTTCATTAGCAATACTTTTTTTTATATTAATAATAGGTTTCAAACAAAGCTGATATGGGAAGGATGATGAAGCAAGTTCAAATGGAAAGGCTGGTGCATCGTAACTCTCAGGATATGATGTCATAAAGGAAGGATGACAAAGCGAGTTCAGATGGAAAGGCTGGTGCATCATAACTGTCTGGATATGATGTGAAACTTCACTGCATGTACCATTACTTTTTCATGACAATGAGCATTCAGAATGTTTGTATGTAGTAAACATGTGAAGTGTTTCTCATATGAATCAGAGCTAGAAAAGCTAAAAGTTAGGCAATGATAAAAAACCTTACAAGAAGCCATGTATAAAATGATTATTCATTACAGCTGCAGGTGCAATATTGGTGTGACCAACTTTTGTAGCTTAGAAGAAATACAGTGAAAGATTAGGTTTTTGTGAAGGAGGTTGAAAACCCAAGACAAAGCTTTACATAATGGCAGTATCAGGAGACCATTGATGTTTTAAAAATATCTATTAATTTAGAACAAAATGAAGAACATTTTTACTGGTTATACAAGATTAGAAGATATAAATAGAGAGGGATATGGAACAGTCACATAAAAGATAGCAAAGAACAAAATTGATTACAAATGCTGTTAGTTCACATCAAAACAAATAATGATGTTACTTGAGATTATTTTTGTGGGGTGCATACCAGTATAAACAATACTAATGAACTTTACATCCAGCAATACAGGGATGGCACAGGACTGAGAGTTTAAATGTAAGGATTTGTTTGTGGGATAAATGACTGGTGCCTTATTAAAAATATGCAGAAATTACATGGAGTGATGTGGGGCATGCCTCCCCGGACGAGGAAATTTCTGGTCAGTTATTTTTGAGAAGTTGCTTCCTAATGGAAGTATAACTTAATGACTCATAGTAGAAGCAAAGTTTTCCTTTCAGATAAAGTTAGTTATGGAATTATTAGTGAATATGCTTTAAATGATTTAATCCTTTTATTTAGGTTTGAGTTCTGTGTGAGCTTTATATAAAATAGTATGGTGAAGAAGTTTTGTTATACAAGCTATGATACTTGCTGGAAACATCAAGGACGCTGTTATTAAATATGAAATGATTGGGCCATGAATGCCCATCTGCTTGATGTGTATATCTTCTACTGTGTCTGCTGTTGTTGGCCAACTGCATTCAGATTTGCACTGGCCATCTATTCAACTGGAAATGAGTTATTCCCGATTCAAAAACACCATGGATTAAAAATATTGAGATGGCTGCCTTCCTGAAAACAAACCCTTTCATTATGTAATCAAAGCAAACCCCATGTGTTTTGTTTTTCTCTAAGATACAATGAATGAATGAATGAATAAAACTTTCTTATTTTGATTGATTTTAAATAAGGCACAGTTTAATCAACAGTACTTCATCAGTCCATTTTAGACTGATCAGAACACTAACCCATGTCCCCATCAAAAGTAAGTACCGTAGCTCCATAGTTTCACAGTACCTCATGTGAAATGAGATAGAAGACTGCTAGCCATTCTGTTTCTGCTGCCCAACCCAAAACTCAGTCTGCTCCCAGGGTGTGCACCTGCAGACTGGCTCAAACCTCCATACTTCTTTCTAAACCCCAATTATTATACATTTAATATACGGTATCTCCTTTCATGGGTACCTTCCTCTTCTTCTCACATTAAAACATCTCTCCATCTCCATATTGGGACCAAATATTTGAAGGGAAGAGGAGCTAGGGGTTGAGCTCTTTAGGTAACTAAACACCTTTTTGGTCAGCTTACACCTAGTTTTAGTTTTATTCTCTGCACTATTACTACTTCTTCCCTTTGAATGTACTGCACTCTATGCAGCACAACACTATACTTATGTATGTTCTCATGTGATGCTCTGTACAAATCAGCTTGCATACTGAGTCACACTTCTCAAAATAAGTATGTCTACTACCATCTTTAGATGCAACTACTTTGTTATACATTGAATTTTATTTATTAACCCAGTATGCTTTATACCATTCGTACTTTTATTCTATTTGTATTTTACTGTATAAAATATTATTTTTTGTATGTGTATTGTCGTAGTCTACTTGGCTTGTGTCATGGCTGAAAATAGTTCTTGGACCAGTTAAATTACGTTTTAGCAAACATCAAATAAAAAAAAAATAAAGCCGCTGGAAGTCTAAATGGACACTTCACCTCTATGATTCATGTCTAATGTTTTATTACCACTGTGAAGCCCTAGCACTGGCCCAGTAATCAAGGAACCTCAATCCTCACCACTGGCAACAGTGGGGGAAGTACACACTAGATGGATGACAAGTACACACACAGTAAAGTGCAATTTCCCTTAAAAGCACACAAAGATCACAGTCAGTCTTGGGATGATTTTTACCTCTTTCTCCAGATCCCCAATAAGACTCCCCACTGGCACAGCTATAGGGTTGAGATCTCAGCTGAGTGGCCAAACTAAGACCTCCAGCACCCTCTCTGTCCAAGCAGTGCTTTGTGTCCCTGCCCAAGCAGCTGACACACACACACATACTTTGAGATTTGATTGATATAGAAACACACACACACACACACACACACACACACACACACACACACACACACACACACACACACACACACACACACACACACACGCACACCTGGAAAAGACTGGCACAGGTTTACTAGCTATGTCCCCTTTTGTCCAGACTATTAGGTAGTTCCAGCTGCCACCAGCCACCCCTTATCAGCTACTATAAGGCCCTTACAAAGGGTGTCCAATCCTACTGTGTGATATTACTATTAATCCAAATGGTAGTTTTGACCAAGCGCCAGGCTATTAGGAGTGTCTTGTACAGTGTCACGAAATACATGTGCAAGTACTCTGAGAGCTTAAATATGTCTCACAAATATCAGCCACAAAGGTTTAAATATCCTTAATAATAAATAATAAAAGAACAAGACAATACTCAGTAAAGCAACACAGTGACTTCAGAGTTCAAAATCACAGGAAATATTTAAAAAAAACATTGCAGGACAGTCTGAAATAAATACAGAAAACATCTAAACTTAACTTTATTATATTTCTATCTATATCTAAAAGAGATACCATGCCCTAAATCTTACTTACAGAGCAAGTGCAGGTGATGATGTTGAGCGGATGTTCTTACTAGGTCCAAGACAAAATACAAAATGCCCAGTGGCTCTCTGAGAGAGTTCATAAATCAGTATCATATATTACTGCTGGGTTAGCTTGGATGATATCACTTTTTGTCACCTGTCTTCAGTTCCCAGGCTAAGCCCCCAGTGTCCCACATTTAACATATCTTTGTGAAAAATACATAGCCTTCAGATATTTGTAGTTGCTACAAGACATAAAACAATAAAACACCTACAAAGTAATGCAGAAGGCACCCTAGTTCTAGACATCCTGTCCCCTTGCTGCATTGAAACTAACTTTTATGATACAATCATAAAATACTTAAATTTCAGCTTATTTTCTTGAAGTTTTGCAAGTTACCTCTGTATGTTCCAGTTTCTACTATTAAAAGATACATTTACACAGGTATATAGCTTATATACATTTCTGTTCTTTTCCAGTAGGGTACAATGTGGACACATCCCTGAAGCTCAGTACTGTACAAACCCTGTTCCACACACACTTCTGTACTGGTAGTTTAATATACACATAACATATAGTTCTCTTACATTTGTAAGACAAGCATATAAATCATGTTGATATGCATAAAGGACATGATTATTTACAAAATTCAGGATAGCTGGGCTGTCAGCATTTTGGTTTGTCACAACCACTATTAGATTAGTGCAGCAAGCATACAATAATATTATGTGTTTGATTCATCTACAGGAAGATAGTTCTTTTTTACATATATAATGTTCAAGAGGAGGAAACATTGTCTTATATGTTGCAAGAGTCATTTATTGCATTTTTCCTCCTGGTATATAATGCAAAAATCCACCATTACCATGTATTCTTGTACGCAGTGTACATATCAAACATTAATGTGTCTATCATAGATGCACTTTTATACTTTGAGTACCAGGTTGTGAACTGAAAATGGTCAGTAGACTAGTTCACCTAGCTGGTAATCAAATTGTAAAGACACAAAATAAAGTAATACACACATTGCATGTATTATCAGCATATTAACCAAGCAGGTCTAACTTTTCATCACTTTTTCTTTAGGTTCTGTTATTGTCGGGATATAGTGACTGCTGTTTTATGCTCTTGAACATGGTTTTTGCCTACTAATATAATGTACAGGATATGACTTTCTGTAAGTCTGGAGGACCAGTGTAAAATCATACTGTACAAACAGTCTAGCTTTGTTCATGAGAAAGAAGATGTAAAACCTACCGGGGGTCTGTTTTCTGACTCGGAGAAACACTTAACTGTTTAGGTAGACAGGATATTTATATCTTGGTTCTTCACACAAGAGCAGTCTTAATCTAAACAGTAGTGTGAGCTTCTTTGTCAGTGCTGGTATAACTGTACCTGTGACAACATTTTGGGAAACACACCAGGGAAAGAACTATCATAGAAAATGATGAAGTTTATATCACATGGGATCACCCATTACCAACAGTTCAAAAGATAGATTCTAGAAAACTGGATACAGTGGTCCAAGAAAAGAAGACAAAAGTAGCATTGATTATTGAAATCACCACACCCATTGACTACAGTGTCTTGCGTACAGAGAGAGACACAAAGTTATAAAATATCAGGATCTGCAGGCAGAAATGAGAGCAATGTGGAAGAAAGATACCCAGGCAGTTCCAATAGTAGAAGGAACAATGGGTCTTATAAAGAAAAATCTACAATCATATTTAGATATGTTACCAATCCATGTAACCCCATATGAATTGCAGAAGGAGCCATTACTGGGCACATTGCAGGTGCTGTGAAGAGCACTTCTGGCTGACATCAAAGATTGAAACAATACTAATTTCATGAACTTTTGACTTCGGACTGGGGTCCATTCCTGTCATGGTATTAGAAATCCAAATGATTTGGAGAAATTAAAAAAGGCAAAGAACTATCATCAGAATAAGAACTCCCATGAAATGATAAGCTGTATAAAATTCCATCTGTTTTTGTTATGGAGATCAGATATCTCATACTTAGGCAGTGAGGTAATATATGACAGATCAAAGTGATTACAGCAGAGCATGATGCTGGTTTTAATTGTATATAAACACATCCAAGCTCAAGCCTTCCAGTGCCTAGCTATAACAAGAAGCTGGGAGTGTTAGAACTGTTTCACGTGATGCAGCATTTATCATTATTCTGTTTTCTTATTTGTAATTTAGTCCGGTCTGCACAAGTCTAACATGTTATCTGCTTTAATATACCAAAACTACAAACAGATACAATGGTCTTATGTATTATATTACTTTATATTATTACTGAAATGATAAACCCTTATAATTTCTCTGCTCATAGAGCTTTATGTGTGCACTGACGTCTGGCTCATGGATATGTTTCATGCATGAAAGAAAGTGATAAAATGTGTTTTGATTAAAAAAAATAAAACAGGCAATCTTTTGTGTCTTGAAAGTATTTGAGATATACTAAGATATCCTGTAAACTTAATGGAGTATTTTAGTTCTGTAGTATAGCTATGGTGGACCAGATGGGCAACTTCCCGGGGGGGGGGGGGAGTATTGGGGCCAGAATCAGCTTAACATGATCTCTCTTTAATGCAATATTGTATCCAAACCTGAGTGTTATAGCACTCTGTATGCAGTGTAAACTGTAGTAACTATTTGCTACATTGTACCAATCATTTTACTACATTTTTTGTTTAACTAAAACCCGAGCACTGTAGTACTACATTTATAGCAAGCAGTTTCCTACTTGCATTCAGTCTGAAGAAGTCTTTTAATTTAGATGAAAGTGTTTACTGCATGTTTAATTTTTTCTAATAAAGTCTGTTTTTACAGATTATTAGATTTTTACTTTTTCAACTATTTTGTTAGTAATATTATATCTGATACAGTTTTGCTTTCTGCTTTGGTGTTTTATTTATTTATTTTTTTTTCTGGAGGATCATTAACAAATCATTGAGGATTGAAGTCAGAAAATTATGACAGACTTTTAAGTTTCAGACTTCATACACTTCAGAAAATTCATGCTAACACAAAACCTGATATTCTATGTACTTTCTAAGTTTATAAGAGTAGCATTTAAAAGTGTCCCTTTTCTGGGTCTTTGTCCCCTCATTATTTATGATTTCCAAATTTCTTGCTCTAAAAGGCTGAGATATGTGACACACACACACACACACACACACACACACACACACACACACACACACACACACACACACACACACACACACTCTAGCCATATATAAGCATTTGCTTACTGCTTTACTCAGCTCAGAAAAAACAGATCCATACCTTTGCATGTGATGCTTTAACACTTCCTAGCTGTATGTGACCAATGCAGATCTGTGTAACTCTTAAAATGCATATGAGGGGGTGCTGAAAAGTTCTAAGCCTGGTCAACTTTTTAAATTCTGAATGTTATTTTGCCTCTGTAGCTGAAAAGAAGGTTATTTCATCTTGTAAAGTGTCAATTTGCAGAATTGCAATGATATGTTTTGACATTGCTTCAGATCATTGATTGATCCATGTCAACTAAAAGTGTAGAATTTTAACGTATGGAACTCTGACCCATCATGAATTTCCTATTCCTGCAGAAGAAAACTCCAAAGGAAATCTATGAATGAGTGATGCAGACAATGAGTGACAAGTGCCCTTCTTACTCAACTGTGAAGAAGTGGTATGCAAACTTTCAGTGTGGAGATTTCGAGACTGAAGATGCAGCAAGGTATGGGAGGCCTCAAACAATGTCACCTCCTCATATTATTGACTATGTCCATGACCTGATTTTGGCAGATCAGCTAATAACAGCTAAAACAACTGCTGAGGCACTATAGATATCCAGGTAATGTGTTGGGTTTATAATCCATGAACAGCAGGCTATGCAGAAGCTGTCAGCTAAGTGGGTGCCCAAGTGTTTGCATGCCGACGAGAAAAGACGTAGAGTGGACACTTTCAAGTTGATTTTGTGGAATTTTTATTGAGCAGGTGCCGATTTTTTGGGAATGATTAGTTACTGTTGATGAAACATGGCTACACCACTATGATCCTGAGACAAAACAACAGTCCATGCAATGGTAACACTCAGGTTCACCAAGGCCAAAGAAGTTCAAGACCCAAAAGTCAGCAGGAAAGGTCATGGCCACAGTGTTTTGGGATCAGGAAAATGTTGTAATGACTGACTATCTTCCAAGGGGCCAAACAGTTAATGCAGAATACTACTGTAACTTGCTCTGCTGATTAAAGGAGGCATTTTACTGAAGCAAAAATAAATGATTTTGTGAGGCTGACTTTTACAATATAGTTCATTAAAGCCTGTAGGAGTTATAGTGTCTCTTTCATAATGTGTTTATGTTTGTCCATCATTTTGTCACTATCTGTTTTTTAAATACTTATTTCTGAGTAGTATCCCACATTCCTAATGGGAGCTGGAAGAGTGCTATTTGGCATTTAGATTTCATTAGATGTCCAGATGTTTAGCTGGATATTTCAGTTTTCAGTGGCCTTTGTTCCTATTTTCAGTGTCTGCAGGTTAAGACGTATGACTACATACCACATCCATAATCACCCTCTCATCTACAACCACTTAAGTAAACTAAAACCTACTACCCCCTCAGCTGACCAGCTACCTGCTGAATACCTGCAAAAGGCAGTCAAAGTCATAGCTTATCTTGTATCATTGCTGATAAATAGAACCATACAAGAAAGCACTATTCCCGCCATCTGGAAAATCTCCTACATTATCCCCCTACACAAGGGTGGAAACTCCAGAGAATATTCTAACTATCGTCCCATAGCTCTACTTTCCCCATTAGCTAAAGTAATGGAAAAGTGCATCCACAGACAGTTACTAGACCACCTACTCCAGAACAATTTACTGGCCAAATCTCAGCATGGCTTCAGGCCTTTCCACAGTACATCAACTGCACTCCTATCCTTCATGGACAGCATCAATAAAAAACGTAATAACAATCTTCTCTCTTTAGCACTTTTCATTGACCTTTCAAAAGCATTCGACATGGTCAACCACCACTTACTTCTCAATATTCTAAAATCCTTCTCTTTGGGCACAAAGACTAAAAAATGGTTCCAGTCCTACCTTGATAATAGACAGCAGGCAGTGCTATGGGACAACAACCTCTCATCCCATCTCCCAGTTACCATAGGTGTTCCTCAGGGCTCTATATTGGGATCCCTGCTTTTCTCAATATTTATCAATGACCTCAACCTAGCTATTCCTTTAACTAGCTCTGTACAATACGCAGATGATTAGACAATAATCTGCTCAGCTAAATCTCAATCCCAACTACAGACTCAAACTCAGACAATGATCAATAAAACAGAAAATTGATTTCTACAATGCTGCCTCCTCTTGAACCCCCCAAAAAACAAACTCCTCCTCTTCACTCCTACATGTAAATCACTCCCAATGAACTTTTCAGTCATATCCAATAATGGTACACTCATATCTCCCAATCCAACAACTAAACTTCTAGGGGTAACCATTGATAACAACTTGAACTTTGAAACCCATATCAACAATACCATAAAAATTGTCAACAGGAAACTAGGCTCCCTCTATAGGATAAAAACCTTTCTCTCCCCAATAGCCAGAACCACTATTGCCTATTCCCACCTTATCTCTACACTTCTTTATGCTTCTTCCATATATACTAACTTATCAAAAAATAACCTTAACAAGCTAGCCAACGCTTACAATAGCATTGTCAGATTTGCTACTTCTTCCTCCTTTAGGACCCATGACTGCCATAATCTGAAACAATTAGGCTGGTTAGAGCTTCTGAATCAGATTCACTTTAAACAACTCACCATTGCGCACAAAACCCTTTTCCAACCTACCAATATCCCAATACCTGCTAGTCTCATTACCCAATATAAGAACTTTACGCTCATCTAATAAACTACTTGTATCAACATGCAAATCTAATAACATGGCAGGAGATGCTCTGTTCTCAAATGCAGTTGGAAGGTATTGGAACCAACCCCCCCATGAACTTTTCACTGTCTTCATTTACACTTTTTAAACACAATCTGAAACTCTATCTTAAAACCCATTGGTTATGTCCTTGTACAAATCCAGACTAATCTCATACTATATCCCAAATACCTTCTCTTAAGACCTAATTCCTGCTCTATATGTGTCTTTTTAGATCAAGGCCTATCCTTGGCAAAAACATATCTTATCCTAATAGAGATAATTTAAAATACCTAGTTAAATTCTTCTGCATATAATTCTAAATCATCCTACCCAAGGCAGGCAACAAGTATTGTTTAAAATGTGAGCATTGCTGAACTGTTGAATCTTGAAGTATGTATTTGTTTAACAATTACTTTCTAGTTACTAATGAAGTCTTGTACATAAAGTCTAAAATATCTTATCTAATGCTTGTGACGTTTTTTTTTTTTTTTTGTATAAACTGTGAAGATTCCTGAATTGTTTAAAATTTGTAGTATTTAACTGTATAACAACTAGTACCTGTATATCAGTAGTCTAGTAATCTCTTGGAGCTTATCTCCCCGGGACTCTACTGAAAATGGACATAAATCCAGTTAGACTATCCCGGTCAACAAATGTAAAATAAAATAAATAAAATAAATAATTCTCATCCTTCTAATCTATCACTTATTCCACACATCTCTGTCAACAACTCCCCCTTCCTGTTCTTCTCCAATGACCACCCAGTTTTGTTTTTAGGCAAGTACATATCATCTTGTCTTAGACAGCTCTCACTTGAGCAAGCTTCTCTGTAAAACATTGTAAAACATCAGTGACATGAAGTAACTTATAATTACCATGGAGACATTATAACATGTCAAGGTAGTCAGTCCTGCAAATGCCCATTCATATTAGCATCATTCTTACCCATGCATGGTATTACTAATAATGTCCATCTGGACAATCCAATGGCCTGCTCAAAATCTTACTCACACCAGTATCTATTACACACTTAAATCAGCATGTATCACAGATCTACCCATCAAAGCCAGCTGTCATTCATGTAGTCCTACATGTAACAATGTAAACAAAGTTTAACAAACTAAAACACAATATAATCTTCCCACTGTATTATTCATACTTAGTGTAACCAAACAAATTATAATATATGTCATGTTGACAGCTTCTGTAACTGTCAGTTACAGTGCATGAACAGAATGATATCAGCATCAAAAAAAGAAAAAAAAAACAATTAGGCAAATCATCACAGAATGCATTATCCCCACAAATAAAATGTTTATTTGTAAATGAAAACATAGCTTATTGTGCTAGCAGAAAACAGTCCTGTTTGAAAGTAGTGCAAAAATGGTAACAAATAAGTATAGCTTTAAACTGGGTTCCCATTCACTGTACATTGAAAGACTGCAAATGCATCTTGAAAACTGTGAGAATTTAAATCTGATTACAGGCAAATGTATACTAACTCCAAAGCCACTGTAGCCCAGTATTCTGTCTTCTCTGAGTTACAGTGATCTTGAAGTTGTAGTAGAAGTGTGAAATGTACAACCCCCATCTCCCACTGTGTAGTGCAGATGACTATCTCTTGCAAAAAAAATGCTTTGAATGTGTAACACTGATGTTTGAAATTCCTTGTTACCTCTGTTAAATTGCACTCGTCTTTCCATATCTTCAAGACTTGTATTATTGAGCCTTTGGCTTCAAAGAGAGAGCCCTTTTTCAAAATATATCAGCAAAAAATCACTCATTTTTCTGATAAACAAAATAAAGAATTTAATATGCTGCTTGCGAGTAAGGAACTGACCAAATGAGTTATTGATGTTTCCAATTATGAGAGGCAGTTGAGAGTTCTGTTACATCACTGAATTCTCATAATCAAACACATAACTGAGTAAGCAGGGACAAGGTTACAATTACTGGAGATCCCTAACAGAATTAGTACATTCAGAGCCTTTAGTAAATTTAACAAAGCATGACGGTTACAACATAATAAATAGGATTATCATAAAATTAGTAAGAGTGAAGCAGTCCAGGAGGAAGGGGCCGAAAAATAACAGATTCAAGGGCCTTTGGCATTCCTAATAAATTTACAGAACCCTCCACAGAATTAAAGCTTCTGGAGGGATTTCAGTGGCATAAATACAGCTGTGGAGGCCAACGACATTATTTCAATCGGGTTAATGCAGTTAATGAGGCAAACAAGATTAACAATGAAAAAGCGCAAAGCAGGGTTAATAAACACAGACCTTGAGCAGAATATAATGAAATGGGGAAGGGCAATTAAATTAGCTGAGTCAGGGGATCCCATCAGATTGCTTATTGAGTCTTACAGCAGGGATAAAGACGTCAGAATGCCCTAACAAAATTAAGAAAATCAGGAGTCCTAGGAATAGAAACATAATACAGCAGGTCCCAGCAGGATTAGCAGATTTTTCTGAGGGCCTCAACAGAATTATGAGATTCAAAAGCTTCATAGTAACTTTAAAAAGAACTAGCCACACCCTCAGTCATAATATCTGTGATAATGTAAACTGTCACCTTAGCAGGATTAATTGAGTCAAGGAACCCAATCTAATTTTATTTATTTATTTATTTATACATATGTTAAGCCGCAGTGGTACAGCGGTAGCGTTGTTGCCTCACAGCAAGAGGTTAAGTGCAGTGTTCAGAGGATGCATTTCAGACATAATCCAGGACTTGAAGCCATTGTGTAAAGAGTAATATAAAAAAATGTAAAGCAGACATTGAGCACATGGCAATAGGGTTGTCATTTACATTCTGCATATGACAACAGTTTTGCCATATGTATACAGAGAAATATGGACAAGCATTGCACAATATGAGAAATATATTTTCTTTGAAATGTTTACCATTCCAGTATCAAATAAAACTTAAATGTTTTTATATGTGGGAATTGGGTAAGAGGTGAAAGATTCAGAGGAATAGCAAATATTGGGACATTACAGCATAAAAATCTATGTGGGAAAGAGATGATCAGTTACAATGAATGGGAGACATTAAAACATGAAGGTTTTGTGAGACAGAATGACCGCATTAAAATCGGAAGCAAAGGGTTGGGAAAGGCAATGGGGTGGGAATAAGAAGGAAATCTACTGGATCATGTATAAATATTGAGAACAGTGAGGTACTGAAGAGAAGAAAGAGGACAGGGAGATCGTTGCATAGTTACACTAGGAAAGTGTAAGCAGAGTATATGGGATACTTTTTATCCAGTACACTGCAAGCTTTGTTTGCAATGTTTTGTGAATTGTTTCTTAAGGCATACATTAGGACTGACCCTAATATTTTCTGGAATTGAGTTCCAGTTTGTGCAAGTTTGACAAAAAAGTTTTTGAACCTAGTTAAAATGAATAGGTGTCTAGCTAGAAGAGTGCCATTGGAGAAGAGATTGTGCTTCTGAAAAGAAGCATGTTTTAAATGGGTGCAGAGGCTGTCATTAATGAAGGTAAAAGTGAGTGTGCTGGATAGCCTGGTATGGACTGGAAGCCAATCAGACTTTGAAACAGTGAGGCAATAATATAGCAATAACCCATGCCTGGGTGTGGGTAATGCTGGATTTACCCACGTTTGGCGTGGTTTGGTCGCCCTCGGGACCAAACAAAGCCAACCATGGGTAAATACAGCATTACCCACACCCAGAAGTGGGTTATTGCTATTATACCATGACATTATTTAAGAAAAGAAACTATTACTTTTCTTAAATAATGGCATAGTATAATGCCTGTTTACTGCCCTTCCGCAGATGTCTGGAATCCGCGGCAGTCCTGATGTACTGCGTGCCTGCGCAGTACATCAGAGCTGTGGGCAAAAGCAATGGAGAAAGCAAGATCTCCGTTGCTTTTTTTTTTTTTACTGTTTCGCTATGTTAAATGGGTTTAACATAGCGAGACAGCTTTATAATAAGCAACAGAGATCTCCGTTGCTTATTTTAAAGCTGTCTCGCTATGTTAAACCCATTTAACATAGCGAGACAGTGTTTTAAAAGTAGAGTTATACTAATGGAAAAAAGTCTGGGCGACCGGACCTTTTTCCATTAGTATAACTCGATTTACAATGTGCACGCTGGCCAATCAGCGTGCACATTTTGGGGTGGGTCATGGTATAATACTCACTTTGATATATGAGGTGAACAAATTTGAGGATTTTTATTTTCATTCTTTTATAGTATGCCTATATTGCAATTGGAATGGGGAGCTATAACGGGATGGTCAAGGTTTAGTCATGGTAGCAGTACATTTTGGGCAATCGCTCATCTCGTGTCTAATGCAAGAAAATGAGATATTTTGTAAGCTACTCTGAGTTGAGTGAGGACATTATTGGCTTGACCCTTAATGTGAGGAAGGAAAGAGTGGATTGGGTCATGTGTTATACCTAAATATTTTTGTAACTACTGTCAAAAGGAGACCTTGTGGGTTAGTTATGTGCTGTGGAATAAATATGTGGTGCCTGGTTTGTGTTAGTATCATGATGGCGCTTTTTATGTTTAATGTTAACTTGTTAACAAGCAACCAGTTCCAGAGGCATTCAACATCTGTTTTTGAGGGCTTTGAAGCTCAGCAATGGTGTTGACTACTATAGAAATGACAAGGTCGTCAGTGTATAATAGGCAATTTAGCTTATATTAATTCCTGGCCATGTCAATTAGTAAAGAGGAAGGCTAGGAGGGGTGTGGGTGCATATACTGAGCCTTGCAGGCTACCTGAAGTTATGGTTCCTGATAGTTTGAGTTTGGCTAGCATTAAGGTAAAATAGTCTGTGGCCAAACACAGCCAAATTTCATCAGATATTGCTTAAGCTTTCATATAAGCCTGTCATTGTCAACACATTCAAAGTCTCTTTAAAGAGCTATGGATATGGCATCTGCAAGCTTGTCGTTTTCTATATTGCTATTAATTTCATTAGTGAGTAATATACTAGCTGTTGTGGTAGCATCTATATCACATAATTGAACATTTAAAAGTTCAAACGTCATATGGTCGACACCATATGATCAAACTTTTAAAAGTTTGAAAATGTAATAAAAAAAAATAAACCAAAGAAAAAACCTACCTGAATGGTTTAAGCAGGGGGACAAGTCCATGTGCACCCCCACACCCCTTGCTCTTTAAATATACTAACTCTGAGATTGCACTACAGTGCAGAAAAGGGAAATCTTCTCATTCTGCACTGTAGGGAGAACTCTGTTGAAATGGTCAAACTTTTAAATGTTCGATCATATGGTGGGGACCATATGACGTTTGAACTTTTAAAAGTTCAACAATGTGATATAGATCCACTGTGGTGATGTATTTTTTATGAAATCATTTTCCCTCTTGTGGAGTATGCAGTATTAAACGAATTAGTCCAATAAGGGTGTCAAATAGTTTGGCTGGGGGTCAATGGTTTCTGTAGGTTGTTAGCCATGAGAAAATTTTGGGTGGGGTGTTTCAGACAATGGAGTTATTTTTGAATGTTTAAAATAATCAAGTACTAGTTTTGTTGTGAGGTTAAGACTGAAGATGTATGCTAGTTGGGAGGAAATCAATTTGCATCCAAATTTTAAAATATTAGGGTTAATGGTATTGATAATACAATTCATAAATTCCAACGCCCTGGATCAATTAATCCATAATCCCACCAGGGGCTCCAATATCCTAGACCTGGTCATTACCAACATGGGAAATAGATGGTCCACACCTATGGTCACCCCTCAGGTCTGACCATAAGCTAATCACTCTTAACATCCACATCCCACCCCCACCCCCCCAGTAAGGAAACCTCCATAAAAACACTTCTCCAAAGCCAACTTCATGCTACCTAAGTCAGAAGTGACAAACTTCATGACACCCATGCAGACGGGAACTGAAAGTTTGACTGCTGAATCCTACACTAATGCACTGTACTTGCACATTCACTCATGCATGAATAGTGCCATCCCAAATAGAACCAAGATGCTCTCCTCCAAAAAAAGGAAGTCAATTTGGTGGTCCCCTGCCATATACAAACTTTACAACAAAAGGAAGAAACTGTTGCAGAAAAGAGGAAAATCCAAGGATGTAAAAAAACTCCCTTACCAGCCTCATCTCTTATAAAATCCTCCAAAGCTAGTTACGAAAATAAAATTGCCAAAGATTCCAAAGACAGCTACAAGGCATTCTATAGCTATATCAAGAATCTAAATGGCAATCCTCAGATCTGCTCTGAGCTACAACAGAATGGCATTAAATATACTGATCCCAAGGATATTGCCAATATTCTGGCAGATCAATTCAGTGCCAACTTCACCGCCCTCTCACCCCCTAAACAGCCCATCTCAATACCGAAAGATTGCCAAATTCCAGCAATAATGGCAACACACGTAAAAAAAACGCACTCTCCAAAGCTACGAATGCAGCATCCATGGGACCAGATGACATCCTGAGCTGTGTACTACATGAACTACAAAATGAAATGGCACCTCACCTAAGTGTCATGTTTAACCATAGCCTCACCTCAGGCTTCGTGCCCACTGAGTGGCGCACAGTGACAGTTATCCCACTCCACAAGGGGGGGGGTCCACCTTGGATTCCAGGAACTACTGCCCCATCAGGCTGACAAGCCTGATCTGCAAGGCCATGGAACGTATTATCATGGAACTTATAAACAAAGACATTGGCAACCTTCAAACAGTGGACCCCACCCAGTTTGGGTTCATGAAGGGCTGATCTTGTCTCCTGAACCTGATTGACTTCTTCAAATCAGTCTCCAGAGCCGTGGACAAGGGTAAGGTGGTCCACACAGCCTATCTGGACCTTGCCAAGGCCTTTGACATCATCCCCCACTCTGGAATCATAGATAGACTTGTTAAGATGGGCATTAATCCCTACATCACTCGATGAGTTACCAACTGGCTTACTGACAGAACCCACACTGTAAAAGTAGCTGACTCCAAATCCAGCTCCAGGCAAGTGACAAGTGACAAGCGGAGTACCTCAGGGTTCAGTCCTGGGACTGCTCTTGTTTGGCATCTACTTCTCTGAAGTACAGGCCAACACAAGGGGACTCTGGCTAATGAAGTTCACAGATGACAGCAAACTGGGAACCATTATTGAATCACCAAATGATGTGGATACTCTACAAAAGGGCCTTACAGAAACAGATGCTTGGTGCGAGAGCCATGGGCTCAAGCTCAATACCAAGAAATGTATAGTTATCCCCTTTGGGAAAAACCATTTACCCATGAATTACCACATAGGTGGCAGTACACTAAACACCGAAAGTGTGGTAAGACACTTAGGGACACAGGTGGACAGTGGTCTCACCTTCGATAACCACATCGCCACAACAGTCAGGAAATCCTTCTGTGTGGCATACCTCATCACTAAGGGCTTTTCATCCAGAAAAAAGGAGGTCATTGTCCCACTGTACTCATCCCTCATTAGACACATTATAGAATACAACACCCCGTTTGTCATGTACCTCTCAAGACATCTGCAACAACTGGAAAGGCCACAGAAATACCTCACTAAAAGAATCAGAGGCCTAAAGCAGATGCCCTATGCTGGCTGCCTTAAAATACTCCATCTATACTCTGTCGCATATCATCTACTCAGAGGCGATCTCTGCTTAACATACAAGGCCATGTCAAACCCAGAGCTGTTGGACATGCTACACTTAAAGAAATCCAAATCCCTCAGAGACACATGCTCCAGGGAATCTAAACCTTGTCATCACAATAAACAAAACATGCTGGAGGGATAGGTTTCTGTCCCAGAGACTCCCCAGACTCTGGAATAGACTGCCCATACATGTCAAGCAGAGTGCCTCTTTGGACCCTCTTCAAAAGGAACCTTGACAATTGAATGGGAGAAAGGAAATTCACCCCAGGGATCACATCAGTTGCCCTGCTAGACAGGGGTCCAGGGAAGTAAATAGTGTGGGAAGAAATAGCAAGGGAATTGTTATGGCTTGGCTTGTATATGCCCTAGGGCTGATAGCCTAGTACCAACCAATGAACCGATGAACCTATGAACCTATGTTAATGGTGTGGAAATTTGCTGATTAAGTCTTAATCCTGTTTCCTAGTCATGACTGAGAATTAGAAAAGAGGATAGTCTAGTGTGGAGGCTTAGAAAAGGAGGAGAGATTGACAAATATGTCTTATAGGTTGTTTCTATTTGTTAATTTGAGAAATAATGTACTTTACCTTTTTTTCCCCTTTTTCTCTTTTCTATCTTTAATTAGTTGATGGGGTGGATATTAGCTCAAATTGTTTAAAAGTGTGTGTTTTTTTATCAGGAAACAAGGCTTTGGGCAATTCACTTTCATCACACTCCTTAACTATTAACATACTTTCAGCACAATGACCAAACATTTCTTTTTAAGTATATCTTTTTAATGTAAGCAAGTAACATAAGCTCATAAAGACAGATATACAGGCTCAAAAATGACAAGAAAAGCCCACACATTTAACAAATCCAAACTTCTGCTTTGCTTTACCTAGACTTATACTTTGCCTTACCAACATCAAATTCATAGTTCATTGTGGGTTTAAATACAGTCTCTACATTAATGTGGGGCAATCAGCACCCAAGTAAATTGTTCTGTCACCTTCTGAATGCCTTCTTCTTTTGCTCTTTCAGTATTTGAGCTTTCCTGTCACTAATACTAGTCTGTCCTTTGTTTCTTGGCATCTGGCTCGGTCTGCCAGAGTCTGCATAGGGTTTTCTCTCATGTAACTCAGGACTCACCTAGGTATACATACTGCATTCCTTTGACTGCATCAAATTCACTAGTCTGAAACACATTTTTGGTTAATGGAGACAAATGACCTAATCTAGGCTTCAGGGAAGCCTTTTTTGCATCTCTCTTGGTGATACCTCTTAAAAGGAAACATGTTAGAGGTTCTTTAGGTAGATCTCTCTCTCTCTCTCTCTCTCTCTCTCTCACACACACACACACACACACACACACACACACACACACACACACACACACACACACACATCACATTTGACAGCAGGGGAACATCTTACTATGTACCAATATGAAATAATTGTACTCAAAATTAGTAGAGCTAAACATACACAAATGTATCATTTCTATGTCCCTATAGTGTTACTGTTGTAGTTATTGATATAGTTTAGACTAGATGTATAGTTTATTTAATCATAATTATCCCATAGTCTTATAGTGAAGACCTCTTGGTTATGTAGAGTTATCAGTAATTAATTCTCTAAAAGATGGAGAGTCTAACCTCTTTCATAATGGTTTTCATTACTACAGTTAATCAAATACAAAGAAGAGATCTTAGGGATATGTCAGCTTAACTAGGAAAAGCGCTGTTACATGAACTAGCCATGTGATAAAATTGCGTGTATATCACGTTATCAAAAGATGAAAATAGCGAATGTTATTTCATCGAAACTAAAATATCTAAACCACATAATATCGAACATTCAGAAAAGCAAATTTTTTCCTATTGAAAAAATTCGCTATTCCAAAGACATACATACAACACAAGCACACCTAAAAAACATCAATACACACACATACACATAATTCTACACCTAACCCTACACTAAACTATACATACACTACTATCTATCCACTTACCTTAACCCAAACCCTAACAATAAGATCAGTCACTATCGCACATTCACCTAACCCACACCCTAACCCTAACTCACATAACCCACCCCTAAACCTAATTCACCTAACCCGTGCCCTAACCCTAACTCACCTAACCCGCGCCCTAACCCTAACTCACCTAACCCACACCCTAATTCTAACAGCCACACAATTGCACACTTACCTAAACCCAACCCGTAAATCTCCACCACAATGCTGAAAATAGCGAAGCCATAGAACCAGCCAACCGAATTCTTTCCCTAGGAAAGAATTCGATATTCTGCAGCTTCATTATTTTTAGCATTCGATTAAAACGGGTCAATATTAGAACATTCGAAATTTTCAAACTTTGATGTTCTGATATACACCCATAAAATTGTCTAGTTTTCATTACTACAGTTAATAAAATACAAAGAAGTGGTTTGGTTTTCACTCATACAGTTAATACAGATACAAAGAAGAGCCCAGGCATTTATTAACAAGCCAGTATATGTCATGCTAAGCAGTCACATTCATTCCTGTTAGTGCAATGAGAAACAGTGCTCATCCAATATGTAAGTCACTATGCAAAGCTACACGTCAAGCAGCAGCTGCTAGCTGCCACCCTGAGGTGTAGAGAGGCTCGAGCATACAATATAAACAACACATTGTACATTAAACTCAATCCCTGGAAGAAAACATCCAAAAACAGCACAATCAAGGCAAGGGCAGCCTGAGGCACATACAGTAATTATGAGGCAGGGGGACCTCAACATATTATGTATATTCATATATAAGTAGATTAAAGTACAAACAGCACATATTGAACATTATTGATAATACATAAGTAATCATGTCTATTTAGGGACACATGTACATAGTAAAAATGAAATATAGACAAAAGGATGTGAGAGGGACACATCAACTGTGTAAGAAAGGCAGTAGATGTGATAAATGTAAAATGAAGTTAAATTACAGAGGTGAGGTAACAGCTGGCAAGGAAAGTAGATATATTAGGGGATATTTGCATGTAGTGCAGGAAGTGCACATCAGGTGTGTATCCAGAAAGGTACACGTTACAGCAAACATTATGATACTGCCCGCCCCACCACACACATATCATATAAAAAAGTGCAGTCAACTCTCACTGCCCACCTATCATGTAAAAAGGTGTAGCCAGCTCTCAGACTGTTGTCCTCTGTACTTCAGAAAGGGAATTTTTATTGTTAGTTGCTGGCACTTGTAACGATAAAAAAGCTATTTTAAAGTAAAAATTACCATAGCAAAGCATGTATTGTATACAATGGTTTAGATTGTTATAAAAAACATGTATTGTTACCATTATATACTTTCTGAGCCATGCTCAGAAAAATTTGTCCTTACTGGACTACATGGAGTATGCCTAGCTACACCACTGGTGCAGATGTATGGCACTACTCTGCCATTGTGATGTACACTGTGCGAGTAATCAAAGGCAAACATTTACATACACGTCTGCTGTTAGAACATACAGGTTCAGGAACTGTAACCCTTTCATTGCCTTATGTGTATGAAGGAAATAATAATGAGTTCATAATGGCTATGTACACACCTGTAACAATGAGGGCATAATAAAAAGAATCATGGACACTTGTGAAATCATTGCAGTAAGACTATTAATTCTGGAAAAAAAGCATTTGTGGCAGCAACCTACATGTTGTGAATGCTGGAAAATGTGACTGTCCTTATATGCTGAGCATGTATGTACTGCAGTCCAGAAGGACATAGCACATATATAAGGAACTGTCATTTTGACCAGCATATTAACATAATACTGTTCTGCTATCCATACTTAAAGTTATCTAACTATAGCAAATGTGATGAATATGTACTTGTAAAATGAGGGGTATGGTGATGTGATATATAGTATCATGTACATAAACCAAGACAAAGCTTATGATTGCTCAGTCCCTTGACAAATCGCTTGAGTATGCAGGAATCTCAGTATGTCACTCTGCATAAGATGTGTGTATGTGCATAACACAAATGGATAGGCAGCTCAGACAAGAATTAAGCTAAATAAATTACGTCAGCATTATTGTATAATGACATCAGCTGCAGGGAAATGTATCTATTGCCATAAGTAATTAGTTATGATGCATTTGTGGGTGTGTAATATGTCATATACTTTGTGCCCTTCCTGCTGCAACAGCTACAACATACATGTTGAAAAAAAAGTCTTTCAAAGTACGCATGTGAATGTAGTATAGCTTCATGTTGTGCATCAGATTTAGCACTGAAGTAAGCCTTGTTAAGCACATCAATAATACATGTATGACAGTACAGCAACATAAATCATAAACTGGTAAAGGATTAATATAAACAATGAACCAAACCAGCTGTGGTTAATAACAACCACCCATAAAAAACAAAAACACTTAAAATACTGAGGAAAGCAACAATTGTTGCTTTCCACAGTATTTTAAGTGTTTTTTTATAAAGCATTAACATGTATTAGTAACTGACCTGCTGAAGATTTACATTTCACATTCACTAGCTGTACATTGGCCTGCAACAAATGTCATTATCCTCCATAATAACAGCTATAACTCTATAGCTTGGATGTTGGCAAAGCCAGTTTTCCAGAGAATAATTCTATTCCTTTTGGACAAAGAAGAACAAATGTCAAGAACTATCTCATTGCATCGAGTAATTAATGTTTTTGGTGCTAAACGGCTTGCATCTGCTACATCATTGTACTGGACATGCTCATAAGGAAGTACTCCAATTACTACAGTAACATCAACTACACACCACAAAACCACAATAAAGTATCATAACATAGGTCCACTCACACTTTGTGACACTTTTGAAACATGATGCACACCAAGAAATTATGAATAAGTCAATATTTCTTTTAAAGCCTTATACAGTGAACAACATCATAAAAGTATATGTAAATGTTTGCATTAAATCATGCAATGAAGGGAAATAATTCCTGTGAGCATTAACTGACAAGCTCAGCAGTTACATCTTGCCAAATTCAAACACATGTCTGAGGTCAGACCTCAGAGAGAGAAAGAAGTGTATCTGGGGCATCTTGAAGACCACACTTGAATGAATTATATCAGTATCCTATTGGAATGGTTATGGCTCCCTAACATGGAGTTTGAGACTTAAAAAGTGTCCTTCACTGTGCTATTATCTCTAGTCTTTGGCTAAGACATTCCTAATCAGATTCATACCCTGTCTATCATGTTCCCCACTCTACCAAGCTGTGTATTAACTACATCTGCTATGATAGACAGTAAGGTCAGGTGTCACAAAGAGCAGACTTCAAGGTGCGAACTAAGAAAGGCTTTTGATGGACATTTATCCAAGAACAATTATTTTGAGGGATCAAAAGGATGTAGCAATGTTACTAATCACACAAGTGTGATTTAGGCATATCAGTGTTGGTTAGGTAAGCCACACTTGTCCGTTGTTATTGTTTTGCACATATACATTCCCACATTTGAGCCAGTGCTTATCTGGGTACACATGCTATATAAGTCAGTATTAACTGCATACTCCTTAGGACAACTTGCACCACAAGCATCACAGAACATCTATTTAACTAGCATGAAATCCTAAATGTGTTGAACAGTCTTTGTTAGAAATAGAAGGGATAGGAATAAATTGATGCAATGGTGTATGTCATGTTACTTGACTCACTTTTTTTCTTTCCTGGATTTAAACAGCTGCCTACATAAGTCCACAACTTATAGAACTGTGTATTAACCACATATGTGACTGGCAAAGTCTTACTGCAGTTGTGAGATAGAACATATGGCATCATAATTGCTGTGCAAATCAGTTGTTTGAGCTAAAAGTAATGGAAAAGTCCTCTCCTACTGTAATTGTACACATTACAACTATTGTGTAGGTCATTCATCTGTAGCACTAGAGTCACACAGTCTCATACTCAGTCACTATGGCTTTTGACCACCAATATATCCTAATACACAAGCTTCAAGCTATTATATAAACTGCAAGCACCAACAGGAGATGGGAGACAGAGTGTGTTTGAAGGCATGACCTCATCATAGTACTACAAGGCATATGAGTGGCTTTAAATTAATTGAAAGAGTGGTGTGATTTGTTTCAAAATCGTGATTGACTGTAGGTGTACCCAACTACATGTGCTGTATAATCTAAAGCAGGGCTGTCCTACCTTAGGTAATCCGAGGGCCACAGTAAAAAGAAAGCTCTATACAAGGGTCTCATCAAGAATAATAAATACAGTACATATATTGAAATTACTTGGAGAGTCCTACCATTAGTTAGGTTTAGCAAGCACTTTGAAAACTTCATAAGAAAAAAAAGTCATGGTTCTTAGAAAAGTTTTAATTGAAACGGAATGGCTTCTCTATTTCCCAAAGGATTCTGTCAAGTTTGGTCAGGGTGTTTTGTGGGAGACAATACCTCCCCCAACTAATGTGACTATCCTCGGGGTCATGCCATTTGTGGAGAAGGGTGGCTAGGTTAGGACAGTCCTGATACTGATGCTTCAAGCAGCATAAGTACTACCAAAGTTGCTTGTGCAGAGCATCCCACTGGCTCCTGACCAAAAGCGTTGGCTGACTGTACCATCCTAGTAGAATTTAGTTAAGTAGGCTGCTGTAGTTTACAACTGCATCCAGCAGTTCAAAAGCACTTTTCTTGCTTTTGTTCTTTAAATTTTTCTGCCTTACTAGGTGTGGCAAGAGCAATTGTGCATTATGACAAAACAGACAATAATATCTTAGCACTATGTTTTGGATATTCTGTTAAGTCTGTTACTAGTACTAATTCTTACTGCACACTATGCAAAATGCAGACCTGTATACAACTGTACATTAAAAATGAAATAAAAATTCCCCATTCACATAAACAATCAGTTCACCTCCTGTGGCATTAGAAATGATCAGAGGCAAGAGGTATCAAGGTGTTAAATTGATTTACAGATCTATAAATCTCAATGGATACAAATACTTTCTGTAAGTAACTCTGGTCCTCAAGCTGCTGTACATACGCATTTACTTTCACCCAATTAATAGTTCTAATAAAAAATGGATAATCAACTTCACAGGGCAAAACTAAAGCAAAGAACAAACCTGGAGGTCTGTAAGCAAGAGACTTCTCCTCTGGCAAATCCTACAGTGGTGATAGGAAATCATCTGCTTAGCAAATGCAACAAAAACCGAACATCTTGGGAGGTGGTCTAAAATACTTTCTAAAATGTTCTTACTGAAATGAAGATATATACTGTATATTTTCATACCAGTATCTTAAAATATTTTGTGATCAGAAAACAGTTCTGAATACTGAAATTAACTTCAGTAAATGGATTAAAACATCAACAAATCAACAGCTAAAAATAATACCCTCTCCACTTATGAGTTTTAAAAGTCAGAAAATTTAAATTTATTGCCCACATCGTTCATGTTCCTAACTCAATAATATATATAGTCTTCTTACTGTAATTTTCCTTGACACTACATGATTATTTTTTTTTACCTACAACTTTCTCTTCACATTTTCTCTACCTTTGTTTTCTAATCACTCTCCAAGCTTAAAAAAATCTCACAAGCCCTTTATCAAACCCAGCATCACCACCATGCTTTCCAAGTTCCCTTATCTCATAAGTCCATACAGTGTCACAAGTGCATGTAAAATTCCATGAATTCCCTTTTGTTCAATCTCAGATCAGCTTACTTCCTATCCTGCACTTCTTGTCTCAGTCTTCATGTTAGCATTCACACAAATTAGTCTCATATTTACATGCCAGCCTGCCTTCTATCCACCACTGGTTTTGCAGATGTCTTAGTGGTTTGTCCATAAACACCAGTCCATAACCTCAATCTGTTCACCTCATCACATTCTAAGTTTGATCTGCAACTACCGATTCACTCCTTTCCATCTTCACTTTACCTTGCTTATCTTAAGGAAGTCAGCTTGCTCCTGTTTCTCCATCATGCTGCTTTGCCTACTCACTATTCTTTTCTTTCAAACCCAACTCCTACTTCACTACTTTCTTTGTTCCCATCCAGCTCCTCTCTTCTCACATTTAGGTTGAGTTTTTTTCTTTGATCTACTCTCATGCTACCTCTTCCGGTCCCTCATCTCACACTCTCAGCTCAGCCCTGTCTCCATGCCATCCTCTCAGCAAAGTCATCTCGCCATGTAACCTCTCTAACCCCCACACTTTTAGCCCATGGAATCAGCTCCAATTCCTCCCCATCCTTACCTCGCACCTTGCGCTTAGCTTCCTGATGAACTCTTCATTTTCAGATTTGCTCCTTTGATCAAGTACAACTAGCGGCATCTTCCTTCCATTGTCCTCCTCCTCTTCCTCCCTCCCAAGACCATGTTCTCCTGTTGGGATACAATGCCATTATTTATCCGCAATGCTGCACCTTCCTGCCTCACACATGAGTGCACCCAGTTTTCCCATCTCTGTTACCCAGCTTCTCACGTGCACTGTGCACACCTCGAACCTCTAACCTTCCTTGTAAAAACTCAGATTGAAAACCATCCCATTCACAATTCTTCACCTACTCTGTTGCATAGACATTTCACCCACACCATTGAAGGGAGTGCACATGGAAGCATGGGTCACCCACTTCTCAAGCATAGCATTATTTATTTGCAGTCGTCTAATAATTTATATTGTTGATATTGTCAGTATTGTTGTTGGCAATTCTTATTAGACTTTTCTCCAGTAACTACATTTTTTTCATTGCAGTGTCTTGTAACTTGGACATTTTTTATTTTGAAACAACCAAGGGCAGTAGTAACTGTTTCCACTTAAACTAGGTGGGCCACACAAAAATCACACAGCGGGCCGCATGTGGCCCATGGACTATGTTTTGGATATCCTTGATCTGAAAGGTTAAGATGAATTACAAATGGGTGCATCAGTGTTTAATAAAGCAATTGTCTGGGCTAAAATGGCAGAATGTAGTGAAAACACCCTCTCCCACTATGCACATACTTATCAGATCCATTCCTACCTGCATATATTTTCACACACTGACACAACTGAGTTTATTGATTATTGCCTGGATTAGAACTGACTTTCTAACTAAGACTACAAGCTCGATAAATCATAAGTGCCACATTTCAAGTACAAAACTGAGATAATGCACATTTGAATTGATGACTTCATCAGTGTTATGGACAAAAGTGGGCAGTGTAAATGCATCTCCAAAGTTGAAGCGTACACAACAGATATGTTTTTGAAGCCATTTAATACATTGTATTATTTCTTCACTGCTGGATTTAAATAACCTACATATCTAGTTACACAATCTAGATAAAGTATTGGTACCAAAAGCAAGCACCACAGCAGAAGTCTGATTTCAGCTGTGAATTAGAGCACATTTGAAAGGATGGCCTCATCAGTGTGTTGTAGAGAAGATGTCATGGATAAAACTGGGAGAAACTGATGTTGGAGCTCTCTCTCATTGTAACTGTTTATCCTGAGTGTGTGCATCCACATCAGATGTGTGGGTAAAGCCAGTTCTACCTAGCACTACAGTCACACACATTCATGCTAGTCAGTGGCTGCTGTAGTCAAAAGACTACTTATCTAAATACATTGCATTAACCATAAGTGAACATTTGTAAGGATTACCACATCAGTGTGCTGCAGGTAAGATAGTGTGCATCACAGGTTTGGGTGAAAATGGAAAAAGACAGCACTGTATTGATCAAACATAATTACATACTGTTCAAATAAGTTATATACCCTGTTATTAATGTACACAGCTTGATTGATAACCAAGCATTCCTGACTGCTTAGCTCAGAATGACTGCATGCAAATAATCATTTGCTGTGCCATTTTCAATATTTCTTCTTGCTTGGAGAATGTGCAGTGTAAATTAAAAATATACAGGTCAAACATTTGAAAGTACACTACTAATTACTACTCAGCAAGTACATGTTCAAAGATCCCACACCACTGTATATCATTTGCAAGTCTAATCTGTTGGAATGCAAAGATAAATTTACATTACATAATGTTTAGACACCATCACAGTGAACTCATCATATTTTCAGTATAACAGTCCATTACAACATGCACAAGTAATACAAGCCACTGATATTACTTTTTCTTTTTGAAAATTGCTTCCTGAAGCTCAACACTGACAAGCTTATTTGTACAGCTGATGACAAAGTATTAACATGTGTAATTATTTTTGAGGTGTTGAACTTAAAACAGGAATTAACAGTGCTATATGGTACTTCATGGCAGCCTTTGCACAAATAAGGAGTACAGACATAGAAACAGTTCTGCTTCTAATCCAGTTGAGAACAGATGTGTGTCATGTTAATGTTTCCTGTATCAAGATCTACACATTTGTCATAATTGAGTAAAGTATTTATTATATTGATAATGCAGGTGCATACTTCAACTTCCTGTCCGGTAACTCTCCATGGAGTGGAGGCATGTTTACTGCTCATTATGCAATTGTATGTGTTTATATGACATCACTGAGTACTACAGGCACTATATGCTAGCATGCATGTTTGAGTCATAATTAAAAGACTTCATAAAATTAATGTCAGTGCAACATAATTCATTCTATCATCTTCTGTGTATATAGCAGCAAAGCTTTTAAGATGTGCCTAGCATAATATACTTGTTATGCCATAAATCCTTGACTATACCAAATGTCTTGAAATCATACCTCTCAACCTGGAAACATAAAAAATCTGGACAAGGCCCGTGAAAAATAGGCACAAATATGTACGCTGATTAACATAAAATTTGCACACATACTTATATAACCCTGTCCACTCCAATGGGATTGTGGGATACCAACTTTAAAATGCAAACTGAAGAACAGACAACCAAAATATGACACCAGAGTCCCCCTGCACCCATTCCAATGTCCCATTATCTGGCTATTTCACCCCATTTACCAGAAACACTGTGTGCATACTGCTTTACTTCTACAATGATTATTTGGATTTTATTTTTACATTTTATAGCATAATGCACAAACATTACTAGACATCTACTAAACAAAGCAATACTGTCTCACAATGAAAACAGACTTGGCAGTAAAACTTCTCTGCCCTTGAAACTCACATTTATTGAAACAGCACTGAAACCCACACTACATACAAAGAGAATGCATCTGGCCAGTGGTGGATAAAGATTATCTTTGGGCTGTTTTCAAATCATTGGTCCCTTGCACACAAAACAAGAAACATACATGTGTTCTTTGATACACCTTCCTGACTTTATTCAATTATATTCCTTGCACACTTGTTAGAGCGCATTTTAAATTTATTGTTTGAACATTTTTCCAGTAGGCAATAAAACAAAATGCATGAACCAATAATGACAAAACTGCCCAGTTCAGAACCTCTCCATCATAAAAGTCTACTTCCATACCCACACAATATATATACATATATATATATATACATATATATATATATATATATATATATATATATATATATATATATATATATATAAATAGAATGGCAGTAGTGTAACCCACATGCATCTTGCACAGCTTCTCGCATTTATTTTCTATTTCATTTTTTTTGGGGGGGGGGCAAAAAGCAGGGACACATTTTAAAAAGTGCTTGTATAATTTTGGAAAGTTGCAAGAATAAAATGTGTTACCGCCATGCATTTCACTTCCAAGTCTTGAACCCAGTACCCTGTACACTACAGTCAGAGCAATGTACCACTATGCCAAATCAGCAGTTTCCTGAAAGACAGGAAGACTGAAACTTAAATGGCTATCATTTAGTGAATTCAGTTCTCACTTCTCACCACAGCTCTCAATGTCTAAGCACAAAAAACCTGGGTAAAGCCAATAATGGGGGAATACAGCCCCAAAACAGGATCAAATTTCAAATACTGATCTTATAAACTTAGAAAATTGATAGAACAATAGATTTTATGTTGCCATTTATTTTTTGAAGAATATGAAGTCTGAAATTCAAATGCCTATCATTATTTAGTGAATTCAATCCTTCAGTGATTTGCCAGAAAAACCCTGAAAAAACACAGATTTTATGAGGAACAGATGAAAAATATGAGGCATGAATTCACAAGTGGTGGTGGCTAGGGACTTTAGGCTCTTTTTACCTTGTACTCAAGGTACAGGGTTTGAGCCTGAGCACCTCTAGCCACCAGGTGTATTAAATTGGGGGCATTTACACACGCACACACACACACACACACACACACTTATGCAGCCAGAATCTTTTTACACTTTGCAGTAAACTTGACTGCAGCCGCCTGAATAAACACCCTTGCAGAATAAGTAGACTTCCCACTCACAAACTAAAAGCTGGGAAAAATCAGAAATGCAGGGGTGCCATTTGGGAATCATGGCACCTCATTATTTGGACCCTAAAACTCATTAAAACCTATGCTTGCAATTAGTGCTAGGATGGTATGATCATATAAGAGACCAAGCATGTTGATGCTGGTGGAATCACAGATATAAACATAAATCCATATGTAAATTTAATGAGAAATTATAATGCTCAATATTGCTAGGCCTGATGCTGGAGTCAGACACCTGTCAATCTGCATTGACAGTCTATAGATGTGATCAGTAGCTGATCACACCATAGAAGAAGGCAAATGCCATGTGCCAAAACACATTCATATATGAAGGGACTATGAAAACATGAAGAAAGGAGGTTTGTGTACAGCATTTCTCATAACAGTAGTTACAATTAAACCATCCCACATGGTGTACATTCAGATCTGTCTTCTCATAGTGCTAGCATTCTGTCTTCCCATAGTGCAGTAATGATAAGCATGAGGGATTAATGTATCTGAAGGCAAAAACTCAATGCTAACAGTCTTTTACTGTTAGTTACTATTGGAGGTAAATGCCATGGATCATGCAAATATTGAGGACAAAGAGTGATGAGACATAAAGGAAGAAGTGAGTGAGATGGAGAGAGAGAGGGAGAGAGACAGAAAAACGTTTTTGTTTATGGGCCAGTTCTGATCAGCTTTATAGTGTATTACTCCTGGGTTTGCTATCAGAATGATTCTGCCATATTCTGTACTATATAGTTTTTCCAGTAGAGAGCAAGCATTGGTAAAAGATTTGAACCATGAATAAGACCTAAGCAGGATAATGGTGGGTTAATAATGTCAGTGGCTAACAGTGATAGACATGATATTAATATGAAGAAAACATTAAATAATGTTTGAAATACTTCTGGATTCAAACCCTTTGATAAAAGTAGTCTACAAACTTCAGCATTACCTGAGCACACCACATAGGAACGAATATATCACAAAGTTAAATCCATACATTTGAAGGCCAGTGACAAAAGATTGAAGCATGAGAGAATATAGACATCAGGCCTCATCACAGTAATAAAAGATTGAAGCATGAGAGAATATAGGCATCAGGCCTCATCACAGTAAATACAATTTTAACATTACATACTGTGTACATTACATCCAGGAGCCTAATAAGTATGTAAGAGTAATTGTCTCACAATTGTGATATCAGTCTTTATTTCTAAAGCAGAGCAAGGCTAAGCACATTGGTGTGATGACTGTACTAGTGCAGTTGGAGGTAAAATATTCAGTTTTGCCATGGGATTTAAAATGCTATTTACCATCACTCAACACTGGAGCAAGATGCCAAGCATATTCTAAATGCTGTGGACAAAATCAGAAGTTTTTTTATGAACCATCTCTGGCCATGTGTATTGTGTGTGATACTCCTTTTCAACCAGATTGAAAGTGTGTAAAGGGGGTTGATAGGATAATGGTGAAAATGAGGGACAATCAGAGGGTAGAACAAAGGAGGAAGAATTTAGAAATCTGCATGATGGGGCTGAGAGAGCACCATAGCTATCCACTTCTTCATAAGATAAATTATACTTGTAACAAGAATTTGATGAATTTCTATTGTCACTGTATCAGGGCTGGGTAACAACAACTGAATACTGTTGCACAGCCAAGTGGACCAAATCTCTTGCATCAAGCAACTGAAGAGCTATGTATGGGGCTTAACTCTTTTTGTTTTATTGCAGTGCAGGTGCCCTTTTTATTTTTTGTAGAGAGACTACTGTTGGGGAAGGTGGTTAGGAATAAGAGGGTTAGGTAAGTAGGTAGGGTAGGTTAGGTAGCACGCACAGACATACTGAACATACCACACAGACATGGAAGGTGATAGACCCAAAAGGTTGGGGGACACTATGATTGGGGTTAAGTCAGAGATATCAGAGGTGCATCTGGATCCAGCATGTACATAGTGAGAATGTAGTCCTCATCCTCAGAACTGCCATCATTGTGTTCTGTCACAAATGCCCAAGTCTGTGCTGGACAGGACATCAACTTTGCAGTTCAATACAGGGCTTTCTCTAATCTGCTGATTTGAGCACTGATGCCCCTCTCCAGAATCTCCTATAACAGCTCTGCAGCTCTTGATGGGTGACAAAATTGCCACCACCATTAGTGCTTTTCCCTGTACCAGCACCTGGGGCAGAGCCACCTGACACAGTTGGAGCAAGTGGTTTAGGAGTTGTGGAGAAAATGTTGACAGGTTGTGATCCAGAAGTACCGGGTGTCAATGCTACCTGTGGTGGCACTGCCA
Organism: Protopterus annectens; assembly: GCF_019279795.1. Lineage (NCBI taxonomy): Eukaryota > Metazoa > Chordata > Ceratodontiformes > Protopteridae > Protopterus > Protopterus annectens. The sequence continues at coordinate 225,184,673 of NC_056751.1, read as the reverse complement.
CAGCCCCACGTGGAGGTATGGGGGATGAACCCTAGAGGTAGGTCTTGCTCCCTGTGCTGATGGTCATTTGTGTTGCAGCAACAATGTTGCCACACAGAAAAGAAGTTCTACGGATAGCTCAGGAGGTTCTGATTGCAGCTCTTCATGTTATTACAATGGTGATGACACTGTTCACCAGTGTGTGGAATGCCAGTTGCACTGGTGACAACCTTGGTGAATCCATTCCAAACCTTAGCCTTGTACTGAGACTTGGTATAGCCCTTTGTAGAAGCCTATTGCCATAGCACTTTACAAGGAGTGCCACAAATATACTGGACTCCTCTTGACACCACAATTGGGCTCTAAATGGAGCACCACATTCACTTTGCCTGCCTTTCTTCTGAAGGATACCTAGAAATATGGCAGTGAATTGGTGCCCAGTTCAGATCTCACATATATCAACCTCTGTGCAATGACAGACAACCTTGCCAGCTGCATTTTGCACAATATAAAGCATACAAATGTCTTAGGAGAGAAATTAATATGATTCCTTCAAAGTACAATGCCGATATGAAATACCACAGTGAGACTTGGCCATGTGTGATGCTCAGTATATTTATACATGTTCCGATGTGAAATGCTCAAATGCTTTTGGATGATGCTATCTGAATTACATTTTTAAGGATATATTAGCTGCACCAATTCTCTCTGTTAAGGTGAATGGTAATCATATATAGAGTCTTCTAACATGATATGACATGACATTACATCTTTGATGTTGGTAATAATCAGTGTTGGTAGGAGATAAATGAACATAACTTACAACATAATGGACTGGTGAGATGTACAAACTTTACTAATAGCACCAGGAAATTGAACCCATGACTAAAAAAAGGCTAGACTACTAAATGGTGTTTATGAACTGTTAATGCCATGACAGACCTAACATTTTGTGCTTGTAAGATGAGGTATAACAATTTCAACATGAGTGGAGATACAATTATGACAAGCCTCTGTGAGCTTGACTTTCACTTATTATGTTACTGGAGTTATGCGTTAATGCTATTATGCATTTCTGTAAATCAATTTCATATCCATTGATTTGAATTGTCTAAGTAAAACCTGTTGGGGTAGGTGCCATACATACTTTGCATAACTTACTGTCCTAGATGTCTAATAATTATATTTGTCTTGACTCACATTTTTGTATGATTATTGTGAAGATTACATGTATGCAAGTGTAGTTTAAATTAACTATCATCATTGTTATGCTTAATATACTTGACATAGCTTAGATTTGACTAATTTAGTAATCACTACACAAAGCAGTGTTACAGATGTCTTTTTTTAAATTGTCGGTTGCAGTTCATGTTAAATTCCTAATAAAAAGTCAGTGACAATACATATTCTGACCCCCTCTGTAAATGTATCTTTAAACTGGATTTGAACATTGCATTACCTCTGCTGTTCCATCAACCATACTGCATGAAAATCTAGAGCAATAGAGAAAGGTATATAGCAAGTGTTTTACTGTCCATGGTGCTGACAGAAGTGCACCAGTGCCAGACTCATTTGCACTATTGATGGTAGTACAAATACATTTTTTGAATTTTTGTCTTCAGACATGAACTATCACTTACATATAGTGATCACTGACCCTTAAAATGTCAAATGTGAAGTGCTGTGCAAACATATAAGCTAAAAAGAAATAAGTATAAAGGATATATGCAGCATTGAACACCAGCACTTATGGCATTAACCTGACACTTTCAAGGATTTAACAGTGTATGCCACCTTATAACTTGCATATTTGTTTTCCATCATCATGCCTTCATGTAATTACACTTTGTGAAGACGGGGGCACACAGGAGTTTGCATAAGAACATTTGCTACAAAGCCCATAGAAATAAGAATTACATATTTTAAAAGGAAATGGATTACTATCATGATTACTGCTTTGAACTTATGGATAATTAATTCAGAATATTAGAAACATTCCACATTCGCTATGTTACTGATTTAATTTACTCTCATTTAGTAAATATCATATTTTTACATCATGCATATACAATGTATTCTTACTATAACAATATTTCAGATCCTAATAACAAAACATTTGTGTCACTGTGAATATTATATTCAGAATATGAAATGCTGGAATCAAACCCTGCAGTATTGTTACTGCTGCTAATATGCATGTGCATTAACACATTGAGCCTCACAGAAAGTTACATAAATGTTTTTTCTGCCATTCACTGCTAAGTATTGTTAGAATTATACATATACAAGTATAATTTAAATTAATTATGTTCATTGTTATACTTACCACAATCCACAAAGCATAAAGGTTACTTATTTATTATTCATTACGCAGAGTTGGGATGTATATTTCATATTGCAACTTGATAGTTTTAGTTCATGTTCAGTTCATAATAGATAGTCTATCCCCCAGATTCACGAATCCTCCATGTAAGACTTAATAAGTCTTACTCGGAGGCTGCAGTTGAACGGTATGATGTCAGCGTGCCATGAATATTCATGAGGGCATGCTGACTCAACCGTAAGTCTTACACAGACCAGGTAGGAAAGTAGGGGGTGTGTCCGACTGCCGAGCAGTCTAAATGTCCACGCCCCTGCAAGGCTTGGAAAAGGAAAATGAAAGTACACAAGAGCGAGTCCGCTCAAATGTCCCTGCACCCAACACCACACTCCCTGACATTGTAAACCCCCATCACAGTTATAAAAAGTAAAAAAATTAATTTTATTTCTTTTTTAAATACCCAAAATAGCTGCCCGTATTTGCGTGGGTGTGCCCATTACTTACCTGTAGTTAGCAATTCCGACATGGAAGAGCATAAGAAAGAATGTTTATGCAAATCACACCAAATAGCAATAGCGTAATGGTAGAGCATTCGCACAAAGAAGAGGCATTCTTGGTTCGAATCCCACCACTCCCCTTCTTATTTATGTTTTAAATCAGTACATGGAATAATACCTGACAAATATTATTAAAATATCAGTAAAAAGCAGTGAAATGGCCAATGTATCAGTGAACAAAATATTATATTTTTAAAGGATCCTGATATATAATTGCTTGCAGTTAAGCAGTGCTTTACCCAGCACAATAGAGTTGCCCATAGTTTAATAGCACTTTACCCAGTGCAATAGAGTTGCCCGAAGTTTAAGAACGCTTTACCCAGCGCAATAGAGGTGCTCATAGTAAAATAGCACTTTAACCAGCGCAATGTGTTTGCACAGACGTGCGCGCTGAGCCAACCAGGGCACTGTAGGGTACCGTGGAGCAACGTAGAGCAAAGTTGCTTAAACGCAGTCATACCCCCTAGCCTGTCTGGGCAGTATGAAAATAAAATTAATGACAAGGCTCGAACCCAGGACTCTGTGCATCATAGTCAAAGTACAGAACCACTAAGCCATGACATCTTAGGAGAAACAGCCACTGTTAACATACATATACTTAGTAATGGTAGATTAACCATTAGTAAGCAGGTCTGCAGTCAACCGAGAATTTTCAAAAATGGCCAATCACAAAAAAGTGTGGGAAATGCGGCATATTTAAGCCCCATAGGCGGGAATACTCACCATAACTGATTGTAGCTCACATCTGCAGTTAGAATGACTGGTGCTGGAGAGGGTACACGTTTCCGAGCACAATGTTGGGGCATCGAGGAGTCAAAATACATGGTTTGGCTTCTTGTCCACCGTCATGAGTCAAGACTCCTGCAGGGCCAGTTCCAAGGGACGGAGTATAAGGCAGTGGCTTAGAACCGGTTAGCTCATGACCTCTCCAGTGTCACAGGCGTTCCTCAGACTGGTGAGCAGGTCCGTCACCACCATGCAAACCTGAAGAGACGGAAGCAGGACCACCTGAACCAATGGATACAGGAGGCCCGTGGGATGCAGGATGCCCCACAACTGAGTAGGTAGCCATGGAATGCAGTATGTAGGAATTGATAATTGATTCTGTATAACGGATAGGTATGTCTCAATATCCCTTAATTTACTTTACAGCTGCAGGTGACTGTGCTGAGAATCAGCAAGCCTATGCAGATAGGCTGCTAAGGCTGCGCCACCAGGCAGATTAGTGATTATTCTGCATGTATTGTTATATAAAATAGGGGAGAGAGCATGAAATAAAGTGTTGTAGTCCAATAATACAGCCATAAATGGCCTGAATAAGTTCTCTGCATGTACTGTCAGATAAAAAAGTCAGAGAGCCAGAAAAAGAGTGTAGTAACCCATTAAGAAAGGTAACATATGTCCGGATAATATCTCTGCAGGTACTGTCATATAAAATAAGTGAGTGAGCCTGAAAAAGAGCATTCTAACCTATTAATAAAGGTATAATATGTCTTGAATATGTCTTCCATATGCACCGTTATAACAAATAAAGGAGTGAGCCTGTGGAAAAGAGTGTAATGTCATTAATAAAGGTCTAAAACCCAGAGTGTGTCTGTGTCACTTAGTTTGAAATGTTGTTGTACCCTTGCATTATACAAATAGTACTGTTTTAAAAAGTGCTGGCAACCCAGAGTTGTGCAGTCCCATATAAAGTGGGTGATGGAAGTGCTAGTAGCTGTGAAGCATATATACAGCCTTCAACAGTCAGTTACTGGCTGGCATGCATAAGTAAATCTGGCACACGAGTAGCATGCTAATTTGTTCCCCAGAAATGTGAGTATGTGTCAAGAAATGCAGGGTTCTGTACAAATAGAAGTGAAAATGTCATGTGAAAACATCCAGATATGTAGATAAAGAAATATAAATGCAATCAAGGAATATGTAGCAGTAACATCTGCATCTTGGACAGTTAGTATGTCAGATATAGGTCAGGCATATATTGAACAAGCCAAACCCATTACACAACCTAATGCATGGTGGCAAGTGTAATAATACATGTAGGGGATATACACTTGCAGTCACTAGGAATGTAGTGTAGACTAAAAGTAATTATAAGATGTTAATCGAGGTTTTTTTCTACACCCTACTGTATGTGCATAAACCATGCAATTCCACACCTCAATGGGTATGTGTAATCTTAAATATTTGTTGGGACATATGTCCTATTGTTCTATAAATATTTGCATTCACGTTGATGCATGTGCCCTGTTCAAACACCACAATCATGGTGGCCTTTTGCTACCAAACATCCCTGCATACTGTTGGAGTATCCACTGTCATTCAATATATGCATGTGTTATGCTTGCTGTTCAACTGTTGGAACCTTGGTGTGTTGGGTTAATGGGAATATTACTGCATGCTGTTACAACTAATCTGGAATGCTGTTGTTTATGTTGTAATTAAACACACCTAATCACAGAACGTATGGGAAGACCGGTCCCAGCGGACCCACCTGTCCCTCCTCAGCTGGCGAGTGCACCTGGCACCAGCAGGTCCGGTGCCCAGCCCAGGCTCCCCCCTCTGTTGGTCCTGTGCCACCTTTGGGTGGAAGCGCTGCAGGGGATGGGGCTCGTTTCCCCCGTGCAAGTGTGGGTGGAGAAGGGCCACCTGTCACCCTTTGAAGGGTCCGGGCTGTGGTGCATAGGGAGATCCAGCGTTCAGTCGGTGATCCCCTATGCCAGCTTGAGGCAAGAGTGGCGCATCTCATGGGTGAGCCTGCCCATCCTACACAGCCCCCAGCACAGCCATCCTCAGGGCTGTGAAGGTGCAGTGGTGACTGCCCATAGGTGGGGATCTTAGTTCCACTGTTACCATCTGTGGGCTCATGGGCTTGCGATTTCCAAACATCCGTCCCCATCAATTGTGTTCACCCACCCCATGTGTCATACACCGCCCCTGTATGCATCTTGTCTGTCTTGTCTGTTTACCGCCCCAACCTACCTCCCCGAACATACCTACTTCCTCTACCTCTCTTTCCACTCTCACCTGAAAAAAAAAAAAAGGGCAATCTGTACCCACAAAAAAATTACACCCCATACATAGCTGCCCATTTCACACACATGTCCACTGGACATGTAAACTGATAATTATAATTGGCAATACAACATACTTTGTTGTCCTCACCCCTCTCCCAGGGGTGGAAGGTTTCAAATTTCACTCCAAATTTATTGCATATGCACAGCTGTTGCTGGTAAAGAAATGGGCAGCTATGGACCTTCCCTACACCCGTCCTGCACATCCCGAGCTTGTTTACCTACTGTCTGTTCCTCTTTGTGCCCCCTTTTTTACCACTTTCCTATCTCCCCATTTTCTTTTCTTTAAAAGAAATTAGCGCGGGGTTAGCGGGAGTAAGCACTTTTAAGCGGTAGTAAGCGGGTTTAAGCGAGTGTGCGCATGTGTGCGCTTAGCTAAGTATCGCTAAGCATCGCACAAACCCGCGCAAACCTGCTTACAACTGCTTAAAAGTGTCTTAGTCACTCTATGGAAGGGCCCTTGTTCTGCTCAGCAGCAAAAGGAAAGACCTCTGCCACTCTCGAACCCCAGACCATTGACACAATAGACTGCATGATTTACCACTAAGCCACAGCAGATATACAAATAAGTTGGTGCTGACATAAATATATCATGCATTACAATGAGGGAATGGAAATGGAAATTAGGAATGGTATAACACAAATCCTGTTCTGTGGGTCTTTACCAGCAGTTGTTGTGGAATTGCATGACATGACTGTGAAAAGAGAACCAGCCATCCAAGCAGGGAATAATGTTACAGTAGCACCTTACAAACACCACACAGTATCAGACCAGGATAAATACTGGCAAAGTTGATTAGAGCAGAGGCCAGACACCCCAACTGTGACTGCTTTACAGGGATGTCCCTGATTTGTAAACAAATGTTAGCTGTGCCCCACTGAATCACTCTGGAAAGTATTAACTTTAGGCAGACAAGTGTGGAATCACACGTAATGAATAATCTCAATAGGTGAGAGTAGACACTGCTTGCACATCATAAAAGGTGTAGGTATACATATGCTCTGATTCCCAAGAAAGTCTCAACTGCAATATGTCTGTAATATATTGCAGGTGTATCTAACGTATATGTACCTTTCACTGAGGCCGTTCATATACATACCTGAGAGTATCTGAGGCCTGGCAGAGGCAGAAACACACAGGCATATCAGCATTACTGCTGTTGCACACTCTGCAAATAGCTTTGGAAGGACTTCCACAAGCATGTCCTTATGTAGGAGTACAACACAGAAATATCACAGGATGTAGCCATGCACCGCTAGCAACCAACTGTGACAATGCCAATGTGCCAGTGCTGAAAATATTGGTGTGGTGCACAGACAAAGTACAATAGGCTAAACTCTAGCTACCATCTGGATATGTCCACAGGTGGGGGCTACACAGACAGACTACTTGCCTTGATAGAATAACAGGTACACAGCAATCCTGTATGTTTAGCAAGATAAACCTCATGATAATAAAAAATGCACTTTGCAGTTCTGCACCACTACCCAAAGGTACAACACACCTGTGTATTCAGGCAAAAAACAGGGTGTAGGTAGGCATACTCAGTACTGAAACATGTCCAATTGTGTTGAGCAGCCTGTACTAATGTCAATACAAACAAGCCACAAAGTGTTCAGAGGTGAGTAACGTAATAATTACAGTATAGCAGTTCACAAACACTGCATGTGCCACAGGAATACAGTGCACTAACCACATTTGTATGGCAGTTAAATGTCTAATTCAGAAAGAAAGTACATACTCCCATGTATCCTGTGTTAGCATTTGGAGGGGTGAGTACATGTCTACACTGAGAAGTGTGTACTGGAAGCAGCAACATTCAGGTTTGAGTACAACATGCATATCACTGGCTACAACCCTAGCTTCAGATAAGAGACATATACCAACCTCCTGACTGACACAACGGTGTCCAGAGCAAACAAGCATGGGCCCCACCTTGGAAATCTGAAAGGGCTATGCCTACCTAACCTAGCATTTTATAGCAGTGGGCTGCAATCACAGTGAGTAATGCAATCAGCACACTGCAGGCTGCATGCAATTACTGAATGGTGGGCAGCAACTGGTGCAGAGGCTGCCACATGCACAAGTGCAGATACCTAGAAAAGCAGGCTGTACCTGCTGTCCACACATGCAATAATATCATTGCAGGTACAGGGAGATAGAGAGCAAGAGCGAGAGAGAGAGACACAGACACATACAGAGACACAGACAACAGAGAGAGAAACAGACACAGAAACAGAAACAAAGGGAGAAAATCCAAAACAAACAACCAACCAAAAAAAAAAAAAAAAAAACTGTAACAGACAGAGCAGGGAAATACAAAGGTAAGGTATGTAACTCATATGTATGTGTTGGCATGTAGTAGATGTTCCTGAAGAGTACTCTACACACTGCAAATCATCCATGTGTGGCAGCAGTACGTATCTATCTGTATCTACATATGTGCATAGGGCAAGGGACATACAGCAACTGTTAGTGAAGGGTGGACAGATATCTGTCGTTGAAGGTTGTTATGTGCATATATCTATGTAGGTCGTAGTGTGTGGAATAGAAAACAGCATGCAGTGCTGATATATGTCATGTGCTGGTTAAATGCTGTGGGACTGATTTGTCAGATCTGCTGTGTTACAGCCAGTGAGGCCTGCTAAAGCTACAGGGGCCAAGGACACCCACATGCATTCTGCACAACACTGTGCAATATAATTACATAACTGTACCTCCCACAACTGTTGCATAACTGATATCCCTACCATGAAAGGTGGACTGTACATGTGCCTATATGTACATCTATGTGTACAGCAATGGATGTGTACATGTATATGTATAGATATGTATATATATATATATATATATATATATATATATATATATATATATATATATATATATATATACATATATATACATATATATATAGAGAGAGACATGGGGCCATATGTACTGCAACAGGTGTGTGGTGACCAAGGCATGGATTGTAGACAAGTGTTGATACTGCAGTGCCATTCCTCCTTTCCAAAACGCTGTACCCATTAACTACCACATAGGTAGAGATCTACCCAACACCGAAGGTGTTACAAGGGAACATGGGACACAGGTGGACAGTAGCCATCTCTTTGATAAAGACAGTGCCACACTAGACCTGTAATCTGTCTGTGTGGTATGTGTCATGACAATAGCTGTGTCATCTAGGTAAATATAGGTCAGTGTTCCCCTCTACTCATCACAATGCCCTGTGTGGTATGTACCTCACATGACAACTACAGCAGGTGGAAAGGCCACAGACATACATCACAAAGGGTAATACTGGCTGCAAACAGATGCCCTATGCAGACTGTCTCACAGAACCACATCTAGAATGTATTGCATACCGGCCACACAGAGGTGACCTCTGCCAGACATACAGAGGTATGTCACACCCATAGCTGGGTGACAACCACCATGGCAACATATCACAATCCCACTGGGATACATGCTCTAGGGCCCTAAACCTCGTCAGCTCACTAAACAGCACATGCTGGAGGGATAGGTTCCTATCTCAGAGATATGCCATACACTGGAATAGACCACCTAGCAATAGCAAACAAGGCTCCTCATTAGCAGTTGTCATAAATACCCCTGATGATTGTTTGGGAGATTGGTAATACACCCCAGGAACCCCCTCTGTGGTTCTGGTTGTCAGGGGCAAGTGAGATCAAAGTACATGTGTGTCAAAGGCCAGGGTAGCATATGGCTAGGCTGCTGTAGGCCCTAGGGCCAATAGCATATAACCTACCTATGACACTATGCACTCACACATGTACTCAATGCAATACCTGCTATGTGAGGTTGAATAAGTGTAACACTGAATGTGTGCAAGGTCTGTAAAGGTGTGATAGGTTAGTGTGAAGTTGTATCTGACATGGTAGTGTCTATCCTAGCTGTGACGCCAGGAAAAGATGTGTATTGTACTGTTAGGCAGACATAGTAGTATGGCATACGATGTGATGTAGTTCCTTGTTGATGACCGTGGTGTCTCATTGTAGGCTAAAGCAATACATGTATGCTTAGTGAGTGGTACTGCTGGTGAATCCAACTCCCATAGGAACTGCAGTACTACCTGAAGCTGTAGGCCTAAACAGCACAGTATGGTGTGTGTTCACATTGCTTGGAAACACTGTCTTGTGTGTTTCCTGTAGTCTGCTTAGAGAACGAAACTCAGGCATAAGTAGTGGCACACAGTACTGTATGGTACACAGGTAATGCTCATCTGTGTTGGCATACAGTGGTGCATTGTATGTTTGTCTGATGTGTGTGTAATTATGCCTGTACCATGGCTGCAATCATATTTGTGTTACAGGGTATACATGTGTATCCAGCAACATATATACTCTGTTACAGCAGTATGCCACCTATAGTACCAACTGTACACATATGTTAGGCAGGGCTATGGCATCAATGACTAGGGTGGTTGACTGGTACTACTGTAACTGTACTTTACATTCATTGCAATGGATGACATCTCTGTTCGTGCATTGGCGTGATATATACCCCTGTGTCGAGGTTGCGCATTGTGTCTCAAACAGTGTGCCGGGTACTGTTGTATAGTGGTGTGATATATAGAGTGTGCCAGGCACTGTTAGTCAGTTGTGGCCTGAGAACCAATAAGTGGCAGTGAACGTGTGTAACCCCTGACAGACAAATGGATGGTATATATGTCAGTAAAGTGGTATCTTTGGTTAAAGGTTTAAAGTGTGCCACAGGACTCGCTCACACATATTGTTCATATCTTTTTCAGCCAGATGGCCCAACAATGCAACGCATCGTACACAGCAGCGGAGGAAGATGAAATTGTCCAAAGCCTGGTGCAGCAGTACACAATGCAGTTTTCCCGAAGCAGCCAGCACCAGCAGGAGTGGACTGCACTGTTGCAGGATCTTGTTTGTCAGGTAAATGACATATGCATGCATAACCGGACATATGAGCAGGTACGCCATCATTGCAGTGATTTAATTAGATGTGTCCGGTGGCGTGCGTCTGATATCCAAAGACAACAGCTTACCACAGCTGGTGGGGTGGCCATTCACACCCCCCTCACCAGAGTGGAGGAGCTGCTCCTAAGCATGGTGGCTCCTGGACAACAGCAGCAACAACTTGTGACATGTGTTGTCATGGAGGCCAGAGCCACCCAGCATGTTCACATGGAGCAAGCAGGTAACATGCCCTATCTGTAGACTACAGTTAACTGTATTGTTAGATTATGTCTACGTGAGATGTGTACTGTGTGTTTAGCAGTTGTGCTGCCTAGTGTTATGCAATACTGATATTTGAAATATTATCTCTACACCTGTGACTGTTGACTGTTGTTCCACTGTAGTTTATCATACCCACTGTAGCAATGCCACAGTTGTGGCCACTGACAAACTCTCTCATATTCTCGTAGGTCCCTCTGGTGTGACAGCAGGGCAGACGATCCATGCTGGTGAGTGTGGTATAACTGCAATGTTGGTAATGAAATGTGCATGTCATAGGTGAGGTGTAGGCCATGTACACGTAACACACCTATGCATAATGCATGCCGTGCATGTTTGCTGTAAGACATTGTACAGCTCAGTATTGTCAGTAGCTGCCTCAATGACATACAATACACAGAGCATCAGACACAGCTCTGGCAACACCGTACTGTACATTGGATAGGCATAGTTGCTACAGCTGTACACAACATAACATGTTTATCATACGCAGTACACAAAAACATGCTACATATGGCATTACCACACACCCGCTGTAAGGTCACACTTCAGTATCCCACATGTCATCCACACACACATGATGTACCGCAGCGGTAGAGGCCTATCATGGGGCTGTGCAACACTCTTCAACACATAACACAGTTGTGTTAGGCAATGCTCCCTATTGGGCACCTCACACACCCATGTACAAAGTGGCTGTGTAATTGTGAACGTAGCCATGGCACTCCAGTTCAGGTACAGCATGCTAGGCAGTGGTCTGTCACACATTAGTAGCCATGAGCGACCACAAGATGCATGATGATGATGGCACATGGTACTACACCCCATCCAGTTACAGTGACCACAGTACTACACATAGCAGTCATTGCTTTGCACCTCAATGTTGTGTGTGTGCAAACATATGCACCTATACACAATATGCATAGCATGTTGTGTGTGTGCTTACATATGCCAGTATACACAATATGCACAGCAGTTGCCATCTGTACAAAGTGTCACATATATGTCCTGGAATGCTACTGGGTGTATAGGTCACTTGACACACATTGGGTATGTGTGGTATTTAAAGTAGCAGTTGTGTAGCATGCCATGTCATGGCTGGCATGGACATATCTGCAATATGTCCCACACTCACCATAACCACTGTACAAGTGCCATGCTGAGCATTGGGATTCCTTCATGTCTACATGCACCACTCATCCCATGTGTGTACATAGCATGCATGTGCTACACCTGTGCCCACTATTATCTGCTATAGACACAGACACTGTAATCACACATGGCAATCTATGTGTCACACAGATAACACATGCAGCCATGGTATGTATACCTGTGAGTGATGGTGCACATGACATTGTAGAGCTGATAATATATGCACAGCAATGTTGTGTCCATGTACACATTGTGTTCCAGGGTGTAGCCACTCACTGAACAACTACACACATGCATCAAAGCCATGTATAATGTCATTACATAGGGCTGTCTACACTTGCACTGCATGGTCTTGAGTAACACATATTCTGCATGCTGACACGTGTGAGGTGACTGTTTGCCTTGTGATACTGGCACCCACCTTCACCCATTATTGAGTATGTGTTGGATTGCTGGTGTGTGTGTGTGTGTGTGTGTGTGTGTGTGTGTGTGTGTGTGTGTGTGTGTGTGTATGTGCTGTAGTGAGGAGTGTATTTGTGTGCATGTGTGCATGTGTTCATGTGTGCATGTGTGCATGTGTGCTAACATCATGTACAGATTGTAAAGTGTGTTTCCTGTCTTCCTCTCACAGGTGCTGAGTTTGGGGTAGCTGAAAGCAGCAGGGAACCTGAAGTCACTGCCACTAATAGTGGAGATGATGAGACATTCTGGCACAGGAAGGTTTGACAGGGTCTGTCGTAGGTCCACCAATCGACAGTACACAGTGTTCAACCCCATCTATGCGCACACTCATACTGCCAATACATCCCTCATTACCAATGGCCTTAGCCGAGGGACAGCATACAGGTGGCATTGACCAGGACAGTGTGGTACCCATGGCACTTGCATCCCCTCACAACAGCCATAGCCAGATTCCTGGAATGGTACCACATAGGCGGATGTCCAGGGGTTCTCGGGGGAGCACCACTGGTCGTATTGCCCCTGGCAGATGTGCCCCCAGAGCTATTACAAACTCCAGTATGTTCCGGGCTGTAATGCAGGCACAGGCATGTATGGAACGGTACACCAGACAGGGACTAAGGGCACAGAGGGCCCATTACACCGCTATCAATGACAGCATCCGTGACCTTGCCGGTGCCATCTGGAATTACACCGAGGTCATTGATGCACTTGGGGGGAGACAATAGATGCCTTCCACAATGTGTCTTCCATGAGCCAGGACCATGCGGGACAGGTGAGATGTCGACGCGGACGCATACCAGCAGCAGCAACAGCTGGCAGTCAACATGGATGGCACACAGATCACAGCCGCTCCCGTAGTGGCAGTACCAGCCCCAGCAATGCTGGGGCTGACCTGTCTATTGACCGTCCTAGTAAACCACATGCGCGTGGCTCTGGCCAGTCCCAGCAGGGACATGGGTCCAGTCATCATACCTCTGCCTCTGATGATAGTACCCAGTCAGGGTTGGTACCCGATACTGCCCTTAGCACCCCTGCCAGGCACAGGTACCGTGTCCATGCCCAGGGAAAGTGATCTGTACAGCCTAGCAGGTACAGTCTGTGGCTGTCCCACAACCTCCCGTATATGGCAGCCACATGGTGGAGCTGTGTGCATGCAGACACACACACATTAACCAAACAACTAGTGCTCACACATACACACACACACACATTACATCAACATTGGCCCATGCTGTACTGTTGTCCCTCACACACACACACACACACACACACACACACACACACACACACACACACACACACACACACAGACATGTCGATTGGATGGGTCAATGTTGGGCTCTGGTAAACCAACAACACACCCTGTGCATATGATGACACCTGTGCCACCTCCTGTCATCTGTGACATTGATGCAGGAACAGACTAACATGGTTCTGATGCACAGGGTGACATTATAGCAGTGTAGCAATATTAGCAAGTTGTCAACAGGAAAGTGTAATGATATCCTTGTAGGTATATCTGAGCAGGCATTATGCATCACAGCTCTGATTGTCAATGTAGCATTGTTTACACCAGTGTTAGGTCTGAGTATGTATTGTCCACCCATGTGCCACTTGGCTGAAGTGTACAGTGTTGCCAGCATGTGTTAGTGAGTGAACAGTACATGTGTGGTGTGTGCATTACAGATTAGCAGGTGTACATCTGTGAACATGGTGGGTGCACACTGTCTGCATGTACGTGCATAGTGGACACATGGGACCTGTGACATACCCTGTTGTACACATTGTTAACATCTCATAGTATCTTTCGATGGCCAGTATGCATTCTACTACAGATATGTACTAACATGGGTAAACATGTGTGTATGACATGGGTTGACAGTATGCTGTGGGTGATACTGTTAATACCTGTCAATGATTTGCAGTCTGGTAGTATACACAACCTCAACAGCATGACTATAACCAATCATTAGATGATGTCCTGACAAATGACACACAGTTGTAGGGAACTCAGTAACAGTTGGATCCTTCTGGTACTATACTATAACAGTGACGAGTGGTATTGACCGCCACCCGTTCCTGGGACCACACCTGTTTGGCATATAGCCCTCTTAGGTACATGCAAACACACTAGGGATATGTCCATCCACATCTGGAAATGCATGCATCGGCCTACAATGCATTCCCTGGATGGGACGCATATCCTACACAAGGGTATCATACAGACAAATACCTATTGTCCAATACATGCTGTATAGCAGTAAGCCGACTATGGCATAGTCATCCACATTTACTATACATACTATCCCGACAGTACCACATAGGTGGTAGCCCTCAACATGTATGTTGGCTAACAATGTGTACATACAGCCATGTGTTATGTCATCTGTCCCTTGGTATCCACATATCCATAGGTATTGTGGAGTCCCTCTGTGTGTCACATAAGACATTAGAGGCCTGAATGCATATCCACAGGGCTGTTGTATACCTATAATGACTGTCCATTATTGCCAGTCGTTGTTGTGTATGAACATGTCTGACATATACCCCAGGCATGTACCCTCACTCACAGTACTCTATAGTAACTGGCATGGGTTTGTGTGGCATACATGACCTTGGACACAGATCACTACAGTGGCCGGGCTTGTCACATACATACATATGTGAACTACGATCTGAGAAGCAGTGGCACAATCTGTCAAAGGAAACAAATGTATTCATGTAGTATGCAGGCTTCACACCTATGCACTGATTGAGGTCACATGTACACATATTTATTTGCCACGCAGATACCTGATGTGTGCAATGCACATACTGTTTTAATCATGGTATGTCATACCATAGTAAAAGCAAAACCCACACTGCATTGACCAACTGTGTCATACACACACACACACACACACACACACACACACACACACACACACACACACACACACACACACTCAGCAATTGCAGGATTCAAATCCCTAACTAACTATGTTATGATACTAGAGACATATGCATTCACACAGCGTGCTATATGCTTTGCTGGGTGGTTTCTCTTCTCCTGCTATAGTTGTAGGATGCTGACATCATCAGACATTCCAAAGAGGAATGTACCTCTTTTAATGTGTTTTCCCAGTCTTTAAATAAGCACTCCTCTCAAAGGAAATCACACACAAACACACATACTGTCAGTGTTTGCAGGATTCAACCCCCTACCTAGCTATGTTACGATACTAGAGACATACGCATTAATACAATGCAATATATGCTTTTGTGGGTGGTTTCTCTTCAGTCTCCAAAAAGGGCACTCCTCTCAAAGGAAATCACACACAAACACACACTATCCGCATTTGCGGAATTCTAACCCCTACCTAACTATGTTATGATACTAGAAACATATGCATTAACGCGACGCTCTATATGCTTTGTTGGGTGGCTTCTCTTCTCCTGCTATATTTGTAGGATGCTGACATCATCAGACTTTCCAAAGAGGAATGTACCTCTTCTCCTGCTATATTTGTAGGATGCTGACATCATCAGACTTTCCAAAGAGGAATGTACCTCTTTTAATGTGTTTTCCCAGTCTCCAAAAAGGGAACTCCTCTCACAGGAAATCACAAACATACACTGTCAGCGTTTGCATGACTTAAATCCCTACCTAACTATGTTATGATACTAGAGACATACACATTAACACGATGCGCTATATGCTTTGGTGGGTGGTTTCTCTTCTCCTGCTATATTTGTAGGATGCTGACATCATCAGACTTTCCAAAGAGGAATGTACCTCTTTTAATGTGTTTTTCCAGTCTCCAAAAAGAGCACTCTTCTCTCAGGAAATCGCACACATACACACACACCCCCACACACACTGTCAGTGTTTGCAGGATTCAAACCCCTACTTAACTATGTTATGATACTAGAGACATATGCGTTAACACAGCGCGCTATATGCTTCACTGGGTGGATTCGGTTCTACTGCTATATTTGTAGGATGCTGACATCATCAGACTGGACATGGTAATGTGTGTACACTTTGTTTTATGCAATCCCAAGAATGAGCCATGTGGGTTGGCAGGTGTCAACAGCTTGAACAGGACCCCATAATTCTTACCTTGTTTGATCTATCTGTGGACACATTGACATTCCTTCATATGTCAACACATATGTATGCACAGATTGTTGGTTTTGTGGATATGACATGCATCAGGGGTGTTGATAAAGGGCTATTCAAAGTCTATGTGGGACATGTGTAGCTCTGTTCAGTGATGTATGTCCTGGGTGTCTATCTTTCAAACAGTCTAGCATGTTTGGGAACCATGATCTGCACATGAACATACCACAGTTGGTAGGGTTGTGTTTGTCAGCTTCCAATAGCTCTGTGTATGACTTCAACCATGATGGACTCCATGGCCTTGCAGATCAGACTTCATAAGCTTACTGGACTATACTTCCCATGGTGTGTTGTGCACCTACACTTGTGGGGAGTGCCATATGTTGCTGTAACACATTCAACGGTTCCAGATCCTGTGGAGAGGGTGAGGCTCAACAGACTGTTCAGGTGCAGGGTCTGATTGTTCTGTAGTTCATGCATGACACATATTGGGAAACAATGTAATCCAATTGCTGCCATGCTTTTGGCTTTGGGCGAAGCTGTTCAGCCATTCTACATGTGATATCTCCTGGTATGATGACTGGGACTATCGTCAGTGGGAGGTGTGTATGTCTATATGGGCCTGTCTGACAGGATGTCGGCATTGTCAGTCAGGTACAGTTGGCCCTGACTCAGGACATATATGAGTGTACATTGCTATTTATGACATAGCTGAAGGAAGTGTCATGATTCAGTCTGGAATCCTTCTCAGCTACTCTTTACAAAACACCAACAAACCTGAGCACGAATCCCTGTTATACTCTTTTACACACTTAACACCCTACTGATCTTTTGAGATCAGGCTATGGAGTATGTCATCATAATATCCTGGCATGTCCAGGGGTCGGTTTCGTGTGTACTCTCCAGTCCAGCTAGTGAATATTGTGGTTTTGACACAATGTCACATCTGCCTCATGTACACAGACAACCCACTCCTCCTCCCAACAAACTCAGATATATGTGAGAGATGCAACAATATTGACATACAGGAGGCTGAGCTCTCTCTACCCATGACTGGCATAGTCTATCAGGTGGTGAAGATAACCACACACACCACATATCAGTCTCACATAGGTATCACAAGGTATAAGAAACTAAGAGTAATGCTACTCAATGCCAGAAGTCTATACCTCAAGATGCACGCACTCGAAACTCTCCTTAGCATGGAGAACATCGATATCTGCGCAGTAACAGAAACCTGGTTCAAGGCTCCCGAGACCACCTCAGCACGGCCAGGTTATACCTCATACCATGCTTTTCGGCCCCAAAACTTGGACCGAACCACAAAAGAAGGGGGAGTATCAATATTCATCAAAGATACCCACACCTCCAGGTTGGTGGCACAGCACGAAGCATCAGAGACTATCCATGTGCAACTAACAGTGGGTAAAACTGCCTTCCAGTTTATAGCCTGCTACAGACCACCCTCCCAAACCCAGGAACCCCACTCGGCCTTCCTGAGAACACTGGAAAATATGAAGGTCTCTCCAAACACCATTATATTGGGCGACTTCAACTACCCAAACATAGACTGGGTGCATTACTCTAGCTCCAACACCCTAGCCCAAAGGTTCCTAGAATTTATAAACTCAAATGCTATGGAACAACTTGTTACCACTCCCACAAGAGGGGAAAACATACTGGACCTGATCATCACCAACATGGGGACCCTATGCTCCAGACCAGAAGTGTATCCCTCACTGGTAAGATCAGACCATAAACTAATCTCACTGGATATTCACATCCTGACCCCACCCCCTGCCCAGAAAACCACAGTGAAAAACTTCTCTAAAGCAAATTTCACACTCCTCAAAACCGAGGTGGAATCCTTCAAAGCTCCCGAGCCTGTGGAAAATACGGCCCAGATCACAGAATCCTTTATAAACGCATTCTATGAACACCTTCAGGAATGCATGGATCATGCAATCCCAAATAAAACCAAGACCCAATCCTCCAAAGGCAGACGTCCTGCCTGGTGGACCCCAGCCATAAACAAACTATACAATAGAAGGAGGAAGCTACTACATGATAGAGCAAAATCCCAAAAAGGGAAGGCATCTCTGATCAGTATTAGCAAAAAACTATGGGCACTCATAAAATCGTCTAAGGCCAGCTTCGAGAGAAAAATTGCACAGGACACTAAGGATAATCACAAGGCTTTCTTTAGTTATGTTAGGAACCTGGGTGGGAATTCCCAGATATGCTCAGAATTACTCCAAAATGACAAAAAATACATCGAACCCACAGACATTGCCAATATCCTAGCTGACAGGTTCAGCGCAAACTCCCCACCAAAAGGGCAAATATCTATCCCAGCAGAGTGCTGCCCCCCTGATATCTCAGATGCTCAGGTAAGAGCCGCCATCTCCAAGGCAAAAAACACAGCATCAATGGGACCAGACTGTGTCCCGGGCTGCGTCCTACATGAACTCCAAGAAGAGCTAAACCCAAACATAAAACTACTGTTCAATCTCAGCCTTACTACAGGATATGTACCCAAAGAGTGGCATACAGCAACAGTGGTCCCTCTCCACAAAGGTGGTGCCTCAATGGATCTTGGAAACTATTGCCCCATAAGCCTGACTAGCGTGGTCTGCAAAGCAATGGAAAGGATCATCATGGACCTCATAAATAAAGATATTGGGGACCTACAGACACTGGATCCTACCCAGTTCGGCTTTGTTAAGGGTAGATCCTGCCTCTTAAACCTGGTCGATTTCTTTGAAACAGTCACCAAGGCCATTGACGAGGGGAAGGTGGTCCACACAGCCTACCTGGACCTCGCAAAAGCCTTCGGTACAATACTCCACTCGGGCATTATAGATGAGCTCACCAGCTTAAATATAAACCCCTATGTCACTAGATGGGTTGCAAACTGGCTCAAGGACAGAACCCACATGGTTAGAATTGCTGGAGCCATGTCAGACTTCAAACCAGTTACAAGTGGCATCCCACGAGTACTGGGACCTCTCTTGTTCGGTATATATTTCTCGGAGGTACAGGCCAACATGGAAGGACTGTGGCTGACCAAGTTCGCAGATGACTGCAAACTGGGTGTCATAATCGACTCTCCAGCTGACACGAGCATCCTCCAAAAGGGCCTCATAGAAACAGACAACTGGTGCCAGAGCCATGGCCTCAAGCTAAACGCCAAAAAGTGTAGTCATCCCCTTTGGCAAAAACAAAGTGCCCACAAATTACCACATAGGTGGTAATCCATTAAGTATGGAAGAAGTCATTAGGGACCTGGGGACCCAAGCTGATAGCAATCTCTCATTTGAAAACCACGTGGCCAAAGTGGTTAGAAAAACATTTTATGTAGCCCAACTAATCATGAAGGGATTCACATCTAGATCAGGGGAGGTCATCGTGCCTCTTTACTCATCCCTCATCAGGCCCATAATTGAGTACAATGCCCATTTTGGGATGTACCTTACCAGACACCTGCAGCAACTGGAAAGACCCCTAAAGTACCTCACCAAGAGGATCAAAGGGCTCAAACAGATGCCATATGATGCCCGGTTAAAGAAACTCCAGCTCTACTCAGTGGCATACCCCCTGCTCAGAGGCGATCTGTGCCTGACATATAAAGCCATGTCCAACCCGGAATTAATGGACATGCTGCACCTCAGAAAATCCAAATCCCATCGAGCTACGCGCTCGAGAGACTTGAACCTCAGCACTGAAATAAATAGGACATGCTGGAGGGACAGATTCATAACCCAGAGGCTCCCTTCACTCTGGAATAAAATCCCAGTCCAGGTTAGGCAGAGTCCCTCATTGACTGTCTTCAATAGGAATCTTGATGAGTGGATGGGAGATCATAGGTTTACCCCAGGTATCACTTCTGTGTCACTGTTAGACAGAGGCACAGTATACTAACCTCAAAAAAGGGCATAGCAAAATTAATTTAAAATGGGTGGTGAAAGCCAAACACACTCTGGCTAGGCTTATAAATGCCCTAGGGCAGATAGCCTAGTATGAACCTATGAACCTGTGAACATAAAGCTATAGCGACAGCAATCAAACCACATTATCACACATAAATGTACTCGGAGGTTCTACATAAACTCTGCCTAAGCAGCAGACACACAAACAACTGCTACCCCACTACAATACCCACATACCACATAGTTCACAATGTCAGTGTGCCACACAGTCACTGCCCTTCGGGCTAAACAACACACCTAATACACTTGTAATAGGTGACACTTATTGGACGTCCCACTCACCAGGCCAAACAAGGAAATAGTCACTTTGAGCTATCTCTCGGGTGGCAGGATCCACAACATAACACATGCACTCAGGTCACTCCAAAGCAAGTACAGAACTGGCTCCATCATTGTCCATGCTGGTGCATACACCCTCAGACATTCCTCCCTGGACCACATGACATGATACATAGAGGAACTCTCTGATCATGTAGCCCAGGCCAGTATGACCCTGACCTTGTCTAGCATCTTACACTCACCAAGTATGATGTCACAGTATACCAACAAACTGATCACGTTTAACAGTTGGCTAACATATTGGTGGCATTCACAGGGGATTAAGTGTCTATCAGCCTGGGGTGACATGCTCGACATGCCAAGTAGCTTCCCTATGGATAGCTTGCACCTGTCACCCTTGAACTTTCGAATACTGGCTAAGGCACTTGCTACCACCATACTGCCTTTTTTAAGTGGGGCTCAAAAGACAAACCCACCTCCATAGACATTACAGAGTACATGACACTGAGGGTAATGCTGCTCAACACCAGATGTGTTACCCTCAAATTGTGACCACTCAGGAATCTCGTCAATATGGACAACAGCAATATCTGTGCACTAACAGACACCTGGTTCAGGCTCCCAAATGCACACCAGCACTACCAGGTTATATTTCATACCATGCTTTTTGACCACAAAACTCGGAATGGCCAACACAAATAAGGGGAGTATCCATATACATCACAGATACACATACCTCCAGGTTGGTAGCACTGCACAAAGCATCACAGACCATACATATGCACCTAACATTGTGCAAATCTGCCTTTTGGTTTGTTGCCTGCTACAGACCACCCTCCCAAACTCATGAACCATATTCAGCTTTCCTGGGAACACTGGACAATATGAAGGTCTCCCCAAACACCATTATATTGGGTGACATCAAATACCCACACATTGACTGGGGATAATACTCAGGCCCCAACACCCTCGCCCAACAGTTGCTACTATTTGTAAACTCATATGCTATGGCATAACCGGTCACCACACCCACAAGAGGGGACAACATATTGGACATGATCATCACCAACATGGGGACTCTATGCTCCATACCTGAGATATACCCCTCATTGGTAAGGTCAGAACATACATTTATCTCACTGGACATCCATATCCCGTCCACACACCCATCCTGGGTAATCTTGGTGAACTTCTCAAAAGCAAACGTCACACTTCTCCAAACCAAGGTGGTATCCTTCAGAGACCCTGGGACAGTGGTAAGTATGGCTCTGACTGCTGAATCCTTTACATACACATTCTATGAACACCTAGTGGATTGCATGGATCGTGCTATCCCAAATAACAACTGGACTCACTCCTCCAATGGCAGGGGACCTGTCTGGTAGACCCTGGCCATTAATAAGCTATAGAACGAAAGGAGGATGCTACTACATGATAGAGCACAATCCCAGACAGGGAAGGCATCTGTGATCGGTACTAGCAGACAGCTACAATCACTCATGTATTTATGTCAGGCCCGCTTCTAACGGACAATTGCACCAGACACGTAGGACACTCACAAGGCCTTAGGCCTTCTTCAGTTAATTCAGGTACCTGGGTGGACACTCACTGATATGCTGTGAGTTACTGCATACTGACTAAACATACCCTGAACCCACAGGCATTGCCAACATCCTGGCAAATAGGTTCAGTGCAGATGTCTCCCCCCCATTCCCCCTAAGGAGCTACTGTCCATCCCAACAGAGTGTAACCTCCCTGACATCACCAGACGGTGTCCCGGCCTGCGTCTTACACAGGCTTCATGACAGACGTAACCCTCAGATTACGTCACTGTTCAATATCAGAGTTACTGCAGGATATGTACCCATGGAATGGCGTACAGTGATAGTGGTCCCGCTCCACAGAGTTGCTGCCACAGTGGACCACAGAAAATATCAGCCTATAAGGCTAACTAGCCTGTTCTGCAAAGCTATGGAGCGTATTGTAATGGGACTCATGCACATAGACATCGGGAACCTACAGACAATGGGTCCTACACATTTCAGCGTTGTTGTGGGCAGATCTTGCCTCCTGGACCTGTTCATATTCTTTAAACAGTTACCAGGTCCATTGGTGTAGGGACAGTTGTCCAGACAGCCTGCCTGGACCTAGCACAACCCTTCGACACAATACCCCACTCGGCCATTATGCATAGGCTCACCGGCGTCAATATTGACACATATCTCACACGATGGATTGCTACCAGGATCAGGGATAGCACCCACATGCTCAGTATTGCAGGTGCCATGTCTGACTATACACCAGTTACACATGGCATCACACAAGGCTCAGTCCTGGGACCTCTCTTGTTCAGTATATAGTTGTGTGACGTACGGCTAACACAGGAGAAATATGGCTGACCATGTTTGTAGATGACTGCAAACTGGGTGCCATAATCAACTCTCCAGCTGGCACATGCATAATCAAACGGGGTCTCACAGAGATAGGATGACTGGTGCCTGAGCCATGGCCTACAGCTAAATGCCATTAGTTGCATAGTCATCCCCTTTGGGAATAACAACATGCCCACACATTACCACATAGGTAGTAATCCATTACATATGGTAGTAGTTGTTAGGGGTTTGGGGACATGACTTGTTTGTATTCTCGCCTTTGACAATCACATTGCCAAAGTGGTTAGACAGAACTTCTATATAGCCCACCTTATCCCATATGGTTTCACATATTGATCAAATTAGGTCATTGTGCCCCTATACTCATCACGACCATGCTTGGTTACAATGCCACATTTGGGATGTACCTTACTCGACACCTGCAGCAACTGTAATGGCCACAAATGTTCCTCAACAAGCAGATGTAGGGACTCACACTGATGCCCTGAACAATTCAGATACAGTAACTCCAGCTCTACTCAGTCGCTTACCACCTATACGGATGTGTGGTGTGCCTGTAGTTTAAGGAATTATCCGACCGAGATTTAACGGACATGCTCCACCTCAGGATATCCGACTCCCTTGGAGCTACACACTCCAGGAACATATACCTCAGCACAGATGTTAATAGGACATGCTGGAGGAACAGATTCTTATCCCAGAGGCTCCACTCTCTCCGAATTGTAATCCCAGTTTTGCATGGGCAGAGCCACCCACTGACCACCTACAGGAGACATCTTGACAAGTGGATGGGTGATCGTATGTTTACCCATGGGATATCTTCTGGGTCACTACTAGACAGAGGCACAATACACTAAATGTAAATGGGCTATCTTGTGTGACCTACTATTCACAGGCACAGTGTTCTACTTTGACAGGGTTGCGAAAGCCAAACACTCTGGCTAGGCTTGTACATGCCCTAGGGCGGATAGTCTAGTATCACCCTCTGAACCTATGCTAATGTTCAGGGTGCACAATGTTTATTGCTGATACTGTTTGCAGGTTTTATCGTCTTTGCTTTCCCACTTTCTATGAACAACTTAGGTATCTGCAGAACATATTTGATTATGACAGGGTTCCACTATATTATATATGCGTCTATTGTCATATAACTGTGTGCACAGGGCAGATTGCTGAATAGTGAGAGGTTCCTGGGTTAACACATGCAACTGCCTGATATGTGTGGCCCACTGCTGTACTCCGACATGGCCTAAGTGTGTGAGCATGCCCAGTTCAGACTGTCAGTGTTCTGTTGCCTGACATTTGTCTCATTTATTCAAGTGTGTGAGCATACCCAGTGTGACCTTTCAGTATGTTGCTGTCTGAGGTCCACTACATCTGTTGATGTATGTGTACATGTCTAATATTAACATTTCTACTGTGTGTGTTGAAAGTCAGGTTCTATTCTTACTGCGGGACTCACCTTTGTGTCATAACTCGACAGGGATTATGCTGTGCCTGCAGGGTTTCCATGGAATACTTAACATATACTTATCAACATTTCTTCATATAGGCTGACCACTGCCATACTGTCATGGCTTAGTGGTTCAGTACTATGACTATAGTCCACTGTGTCCTGGGTTCGAGGCCCATCACTGCTTTATATTTTCATATTGAGCAGACCAGACTGCTTAAGGGCCAGTAGCGCAAACATGAGCATGTTGCCTTTTGTTCAGCTATGCCCTACTTAGGTTCATAGGTTCATAGGTTCATACTAGGCTATCTGCCCTAAGGCATTTACAAGCCTAGCCAGAGTGTGTTTGGCTTTCGCCACCCTCTGAACTGATTTTACTGTGCCCTTTTTAAGGTTAGTTTACTGTGCCTCTGTCTAGTAGTGACACCGAAGTAATCCCCGTGGTAAAGCTATGATCTCCCATCCACTCGTCAAGATTCCTCTTGAAGAGAGTCAGTGAGGGGCTCTTCCTAACATGGACTGGGATTCTATTCCAGAGCGAAGGGAGCCTCTGGGTTAGTAATCTGTCCCTCCAGCATGTCCAATTTATTTCTGTGCTCAGGTTCAAGTCCCTCGAGCGCGTAGCTCTACGGGATTTGGATTTTCTGAGATGGAGCATGCTCATTAATTCTGGGTTGGACATGGCTTTATACGTCAGGCATAGATCGCCTCTAAGTAGGCGGTATGCAACTCAGTAGAGCTGTAGTTTCTTTAACCGAGCAGCATATGGCATCCATTTGAGTCCCATGATGCTCTTTGTGAGGTACTTTTGGGGTCTTTCTAGTTGCTGCAGGTGTCAGGTAAGGTACATCCCAAATGGGGCATTGTATTCAATTATGGGCCTGATGAGGGATGAATAAAGGGGCACAATGACCTCCCTCGATGTAAATGTGAATCCTTTCATGATAAAGTGGGCTATATAGAAGGTCTTTCTAACCACTTTGGCAATGTGGTTGTCAAAGGGAAAATTACTGTCAACTTGGGTCCCCAGGTCCCTAATTACATCTTCCGTACTTAATGGATTCCTGCCTATGTGGTAATTTGTGGGCACTTTGTTTTTGCCAAAGGGTATGACTATACACTTTTTAGCATTTAGCTTTGGGATATGGCTCTGGCACCTGTTATCCATCTCTATGAGACCCTTTTGGATGATGCTTGTGTCAGCTGGAGAGTCAATTATGGTGCCCAGTTTGCAGTCATCTGCAAACCTGGTCAGTCACAGTCCTCCCATGTTAGCCTGAACCTCTGAAAAATATATGCCGAACACGAGAGGTCCCAGGACTGAGCCTTGTGGGACGCCACTTGTAACTGGTTTAGAGTCTGACATGCCTCCAGCAAGTCTGACTATGTGGGTTCTGTCCTTGAGCCAGTTTGCAACCCATCTTATGACATAGGGGTTTATATTTAAGCTGGAGAGCTTATCTATGATGCCCGAGTGGGGTATTGTGTCGAAGGCTTTTGCGAGATCCAGGTAGGCTGTGTGGACTACCTTCCCCTCATCAATGGCCTTTGTGACTGTTTCCAAGAAATTGACCAGGTTTAAGAGGCAGGATTTGCCCTTAACAAAGACAGATTGGGTAGGATCCAGTGTCTGTAGGTCCCCAATGTCTTTGTTTATGAGTTTCATGATGATCCTCTCCATAGCTTTGCAGACTGGGCTAGTCAGGCTTATGGGGCGATAGTTTCCAGGGTCCGTAGAGGCACCACCTTTGTGGAGTGGGACCACTGTTGCTGTATGCCATTTTGTGGGTACATATCCTGTAGTAAGGCTGAGATTGAACAGCAGCTTTATGTGGGGGTTTAGCTCTTCTTGGAGTTCATGTAGAACACAGCCCGGGACACCATCTGGTCCCATTAATGTGTGTTTTTTGCTTTGGAGAGGGCGGCTCTCACCTGAGCATCTGAGATGTCGGGGAGGCAGCACTCTGCTGGGATAGATATTTGTTCTTTAGGGGGGAAGGGGGGGGGAGTTTGCACTGAACCTGTTTGCCAGGATGTTGGCAATGTCTGTGGGTTCAGTGTATTCTTTGTCATTTTGGACTAACTCTGAGCATATCTGGGAGTTGCCACCCAGGTTCCTAACATAACTAACGAAGGCCTTGTGATTATCTTTAGTGTCCTGTGCAATTTTTCTCTCGAAGCTGGCCTTGGATGATTTTATGAGGGATCGTAGTTTTTTTGCTAGTACTGATCAGAGATGTGTTCCCTTTTAGGGATTTTGCTCCATCATGTAGTAGCATCCTCCTTCTGTTGCACAGCTTCTTTATGGCTGGGGTCCACCAGGAAGGATGCCTGCCTTTGGATGATTGGGTCTTGGTTTTGTTTGGGATAGCATGATCCATGCATTTATAAAGGATATGGCAGTTTGAGCCGTACTTTCCACTGGCCTGGGGGCCTTGAAGGATTCCACCTCGGTTTTGAGAAGTGTGACATTAGCTTTTGAGAAGTTTTTCACTGTGGTTTTCTGGGCTGTGGGTGGGATCGGGATGTGGATATCCAGTGGAATTGATTTATGGTCCGATCTTACCAATGAGGGGAATACCTCTGGTATGGAGCATAGAGTCCCCATGTTGGTGATGACCAGGTCCAGTATGTTATCCCCTCTTGTGGGGGTGGTGACTAGTTGTTCCATAGCATTTGAATTTATAAATTCTAGGACCCTTTGGGCTAGGGTGTTGGGGCTTGAGTACTGCTCCCAGTCAATGTTTGGGTAGTTGAAGTCACCCAATATAATGGTGTTTGGAGAGACCTTCATATACTTAGACCCAGCTTGTCCAACATTGCTGAGTATTAACCAACATTGCTGGACGTTGCCCAATATTACTCAACATTGACCACAGTTGTGCTAGTTGGTGTGTGCGATTTTCTTTACATATACTACATGGTGGTAAATGCTGTTTAGCACTGCTTTATATTGCTTAACACATGGCAGTCATGCCTCAGGTGGTGCTGCAGGGCTGGCTATGTCGGATGCACATACTACACTCCCTATACATGTTTGGAAGCAGGTGGTGTCAACTTAGGCATCCCTTTTACTATATGTGCAAGTCAGTGAGAGTATAATTTCCAGGGTTCCTACTGAGCCAGTATATGTGCTATACGTTGCCTCTTTGCCAAGGCCAAAGCATACTGGGCACACCTCCTTCTTCCTACTGGGGCAGGCTCAGGTTGTTCCTCCTCCGAGTCACGTTCTGCCTGTGATGGCATTGGCAATGGTGGGGGGACTGTTTGGCCCAGGCCTATGCTGGTCCTGCTGCAGCTGTTTTCACAGGATCATATTATGTAGCATAGCACATACCATGACAATTTGGGTACATGTAGTTGGTGAGTACTGCAAGGCTCCACCAGATGTGTCCAGGCACCGGAACCGTGACTTGAGCAGCCCAAACACACGCTCAATTACATGCGTGTGCCTCATTATGGCGTTCCTGTTCAGGTGTGTGTGCGTTTCGGATGGGTGTCATCAGCCATGGCTCCAGTGCATAGCCAGCATCCCCCACTAGGTGAGCATGTGGGATGTCCCCATTGGCAAATGTCTGGTACAGCTGCGTCAGATGCCAGATATGGGAATCATGGTAGCGTCCAGGGCAGCCAGCACACACATTCAGTATTATGCCCTGGGTATCCCACATGACCTGGCAGTTGATGGAGGGGAAGTCCTTGCGGTTGAAGTAGACCCTACCCCGCTCACCAGCTGGTGCTTTGATGTATATGTGCGTGCAGTCTATTGCGCCCACTACCTCAGGGTATTCTGCTATTTGTTGGAAGAGATGCATATTGCTGGCCAATTCCTCATGGGAATTGGGGAAATATACATGATCACTGACATGTGCTGACATGGCATCCAGGAACTGGTGCAGAACCCTGGATGCTGATGCCTGTGATATCCCCATCATATCACCAGTTGGTCTCTGGAAGGTACCTGTTGCTAATATTCTTAGGCCAGCACATACCTTGTTTTCCACTGGAATGGGTTCCCCTCTGTTGGTTCTGTGTGTGAGATGTGACATACACAGCTCAAAAATTTGCTGCAAGAGGTCTCTGTCCACTCTATAGCGCTCCACTATCTCCAGCTCATGTAGCCCCTGGTAGGTTACCCTGGGCCTATACTCTCTTCTCCATCTCCTCACTGTGGGTTGTCCAGCAGCATTTGCATTATCACCACCCTCAGCATGTTGCATATGTTGCCTTATAACAGCAATGGCAGCCCCTAACATTTTTTGTCTCAGTAAAGCTTTTTCAGTTTTCACTTCTATTAGCTTACTGCAGTGTTGAAGTGTCTCTTGAGAGAAACATAATGGACTGTTGTTTGCAGAGTTTTAAGTGCTGGGCTGGGCTGGGCTAGTGTACTGCCTGTGTAATTGCCTGATTCTGATTGTTTTCACCTGCTAGCTCTGCTAGTACTCCCTGGTAACTTCCTACTATTTGGTGTGCTTCCTTTTCCCTTTCTGTTTCCTCAGGGGGCAGCGCCGCGCACACAAGTGCAAACATGCGCACACCAGCTCACACGCGCGCACACATGCTTACACAGACTGAAACTTGCTTATTCTTGTTAAAACACATGCACACCAGTGCAAAAGCGCCTACAACAGTTTACACAGCCTTACATAATCTTACTCTGGCTTACACACACGCTAACACGCGCACACACTGTCTTACTCGGGTTTACTGGCGCGCATACGCGTGCATGCACGCTCAGCAAGAAACTTTGGTGTTATCCACGGCATACACCTTCAATTTCTTTACTTTACCTAGCCTACCTGTTGACACACCTCTTTCAATGATATGTAAATGTCACCTGACACATGCCACTCAGCTCCAATGAGCTTCACTTCTTTCATACATGCCCCCCTTGTGATGTCACCTATCTTCTACCCTGTTACTCCCCTTATCCTACTCCTACACTCCTCCACTCCACTGACTGTGCTCATTTGCTATGTAAACTTGCGATTCACTATCCTAACCCTCATTTGCATAGGATTGCCTACTAATGCTTGGTTACATCTCTTAGACTGAGCTTCCCCCCTTAGCAACCTCTACTCGGTGGCCATGTTGTCTTCAGCCTTCCATTCACTTGCATTGTGAATTCATATCAGCAATAAAATCCACATTTGTGGATCTTAATTATTGATTTTCTGGTTTTTAGGGTGCAGTGCATTTGCGTGGCGCTGCGCTACGCTTAAACCCCAGAGATCGGGATGAAAAAAAAAAGTTATTTTATTTTTATTTGCATCACTTCACATTGCCAATGGCTGTATTTTTGGCCATTGGCATGCTTCCTCCTGTAAATGCATCCTTTTTTTGTAGCTGTCACGGCTCCGTTTTGCTATTTGCAGAATCATACTCAGTTGTCAACTGAGTACATTTCTGCAAATAACACTACTCCTACTCGGACAGGTTCTCGTTTCCTGGATCACAAACTTACCTCATTTCCATAGCTTTCACCTGCAATTGAGGTAATTTTCATATCCAAGCCCTGTCCGTGTAGGACTAGTTTTGAGAGCTCTGTTACACCCCCCTACCGACTGTTCCTGGATCGCTCGGCGGACATGTTGGCTGCATGGAGTCTTACTCTACTCTTAGACTCTGTGCAAGCCTTCGTGAATCCAGCCCCATATCAATTCTCATTCTGACACTCCTCAGTAGTCTGGATCCAAACCCTGCATTATATTCAAACCCTACTACATTAACACTTCAAACCACAGAGAGCATTGCACATGTCTTTTTAGGACTCAGTACTGTCTAGCGTACTGACTGAAGCACAATGGCAGCATTCTTATCTGCACTACTTATGACATTCCAAATTAAGTTTCTGAGTTTTTGTGTGGGAAGTGAACCATCGTTTATTGCTAGTGACTGCTGAACATCACTGAAGCACAAGCTTTATACAAAGAATGCAGGCAAAAAAAAAGACAAATGTTCTTGTGTAAGCATTTCTCAACATTGTAGTTTTATACTATAGAAATGTGGACACAAGGGATCCCTAGTTTCACACAGACATCACTCTCTCAGAATTTGAACCTTGAAACAATGGCCTAAGCAAAAAATTTTGGGAAGATTAATAGTATGTGCCATACACAGAAAAGATATTTATGAAGTAGAAAATGTGGAGCACATTCTTCTTCAAGAATACAAATTTCCCCTTTGAGTCACGTAAATCCGGATGAATGTGATATGCGCAGTTAACCTAAGAAATCATGTCACTGTAAGAACAAATGCATGCAATACAAGAGTGTGTTCTTCTCTTTCGTTTGTGAACAGTAGTGTCTTTTGATATATTTGTAAAGTGATTGCATTATGATTAGAATTTATTATAGCATATGTTTATACTTCATATAACTTACGCACACTTTGTACTCAGAGGTACTTTTACCCCTTAAGCATTTAGTTCTAAAACTGGTATAACGTTTATCTCCTAAGTAACTCAGTATAATCTCAGTCTTCTTTTGTAAGTGTAGTCTCCCTGACACACCCTCTGTAAGTGTACATCAGCATGGTAGGAGTGTTAAACACTTAATTATTTGTACACTACTGTTAATGAGGCACACTTGAAAGCCCATAGCAAGCCTCACTTCTCATTACTCAGTCTCACTCTTGGGCTACTATAGCATGCATGGCCATGTAAGTGACTTAATAGGAAAATGTCTATTCTAGAAGAAGTAGAATGTCTCTTGAGGGGTCTAATTCAAAGGAATGAAAACCTGCATTACTAAAGATGACACTGCCAAGACAACATCACCCAAATCTGAATTTAATGAATGATTACAATGCCAAAACATTACACAGGGTAAGTATCCAGTTGGCCAACATCTAACAATAAAACACACTGCACTACCTCAAACCCATCCAGGTGGGAAGGGGGCTATGCCCCCACACCCCCCTAACTAAATATACCAACACTAGGATTGCACAGTGGGGGAAAGGGCAAATTTACCCTTGTTGGCCACCTGGATACTTACCCTGTGAAATCCTTTAGTATTGTATTCATTCATTAAATGCAGGTTTCAGTGATGTCATCTCTACAATGTCATTTTCAGTCATTTGGGTTTTCATTCATTTGAAGTAGACCCCTCTTGAGATAGTTAAATCAGAATTCATGTGCATCAGTCAGCGCAAAATATCGTACCATGCATTGCAAGCAATTTATCCTCCTTTTATTATATAGCATCTCTGTTTCTGACTCTGAAAACTGGGTTCAGATACATCTTGAAAATGCAGGAAAGCTATCATCCTTCTAACAGCACTATTATGATACTATATGTTTGTTATTTCATAGGTTCATAGGTAAGTAATAAGCTAGTTGCCCTTCTAGGTGATTTTAAACCTAATTTCCCTTTTGGTGCTTGAATTAACCATTTCCATTTGGTGGTCAATTACCCATATCATGGTTGATAATTATATTTTACCCCTGGGAGAATAACTTGAATCATCATTTCTTAACTATTACTGTTCCATTAATGAGAATTAACAATGATATTGTTGTGTTTATGAAGTATTGTTTTTGTCACTGCTACAAACCTCAATTAAAATGAAAGTAATAAATGCTAATACTAATAAATAATAATAAAGAATACTAATAATAATTATTAAATAATAATAATAATAATAATAATAATAATAATAATAATAATAATACTAATAAATAATAAAACGTAAACATTGTCTGTGTCTACATTCCCCCAGGGAGGAACACAGAAACCTTAGAAGACTTTTTATATTGGTTATCCAATAACCATCCCCAAGAAACAATTGTTCTTGGGGATTTCAACATTGACTGGAACACTTGCTCTTGTGAACCCCCCACAACCCACATAAACCTCTATGGATTTACTCAAATCATAACCTCCCCCACCAGGACAGGAAAACCCAATAACAAGGAAAGTATCCTAGACTGGATACTTGTCAATACCCATCTTCAATCTTATAAATCAGACACTTTGCCTGATGACTTAAGTGACCACTGTCTCACCTATGTAATCAAGCTCAAAGCAGACTGTTCCTACCAACCCACCTATAGAACATTAAGAAACAATAAGAATTTTATTCTCACCAAGTTTCAAAAGGAACTTAAGGCATGCAACTGGTCAGTACTAAAAAGTCTCCCCCTAGATGAAGCAGTAGCATACTTAAACACCAAATTACTTGCTATTCTTAACTCCCATGCTCCCAGCCGCTCTATTAGAGCCAAAGTTAATATTGCACCATGGCTTTCTAAAGATACCAAAACCAACATTTCATTCAGAAACAAAGCATGGGCCACTTACCGAAAAACAAAAGCCCCACTTGATCAACTAATATTCATACAGCTAAGGAATGACACCAAAAAATCCATAACCTTAGACAAAAAGAACCACTATTACCATCTACTGCAAAAACACCAAAACAAACCTCAAAAGGTCTGGGCAGGAATAAACAAACTACTCCACCCAGGCCAAACTGCCACTCCACCTCCCTCAGCTTCCCAACAAAAATCTCCAGTAGACATTGCTAATAACTTCAACAGCTTCTTCATAGAGACTATCCAGTTTCTGGCCAGTCAACTCTCTCCCAATGGCTCTAATTCTAATGCAGCCACACCCAGTACCCAAACATACTTTACCTTCCAACCTGTTCCTACTCAACTTATTCATGCCCTACTTAAGAAACTAAGACCCACCACCCTGGCTGCTGACCTCCTCCCAGCCGACTATCTGCAAAATGCTGCTGACACCATAGCCTACCCCATCTCTATCTTGATCAACAGAGCTATATCTGAAGCTACTTCACCCACTATATGGAAAATCTCCCATGTCATACCTCTCTATAAAGGAGGTAGTTCCACTGAACTGTCAAACTTTAGACCCATAGCTATTCTGTCACTTCTCACTAAAATTATGGAGAAGTGTGTACACATACAGCTCATGCACTACCTCACACACAACAAGCTGTTGTCCAGCTTTCAGCATGGCTTTAAGCCACACCACAGTACTACTTCTGCCCTCCTCTCTTTCTCTAACATCATTAACCACAACACCAATAATAACAAACTATCTTCAGCACTGTTTCTAGATCTATCCAAGACTTTTGACATGGTTGACCACAAAATGCTTATAAATACCTTGAAGGCCTTCTCCTTAAGCAACCATGCATTCCAATGGTTTTAATCCTACCTGCAGGGCAGGCAACAGGCAGTCCTATGGCAGGACAAGCTATCATCTCGCCCACCCATCATATTAGGAGTCCCCCAGGGCTCGATAATAGGACCCCTTTGTTTCTCCATCTTTATCAACTGCCTTCATTCAGACATCCCAGATGCTACCTGCATTCAATATGCGGATGACTCCACCTTGATTTGTTCTGACACCTCACCACCTACTTTATTCACATTAACCCTCAGTACAGTGAAAACATGGCTCTCCAATCAACATCTAATCCTAAACCCCAACAAAACTAAGTTGCTCCTCTTCTCCTCCACATGCAGGACCCCCCTGCCAGCCTTCAACATAACTGCTAACAATGGCACTATCATCTTCCCAGAAGCTCATACTAAACTACTGGGTGTCATAGTTGATAACAACCTGAAGTTTGATGTGCATATCAATCAAACTATCAAAACCATTAATAAAAAAACTTGGCTGTCTTTACAGAATCAAATCTTTCCTAACCCCACTTGCTGGAACTGCAATTGCCCGGTCCCATCTGCTATCAACTCTTCTCTATGCCTCACCTCTATTCTCTAACTTAAACAAAACAGATCTTAAAAAACTATCATCCTGCTATAACCACATTGCCAGATTTGCTACTGGCACAGCCTACCGGACACACCACTATCACAACCTAAATCGCCTAGGATGGCTTGAACTGCCAAGCCTACTGCAGTTCACCCAGCTAATAGTGGCACATAAAGTCCTTTACCAACCAGAAAATACACCTGCACTAAAAAATATTATCAGCCCCTACACCAGCACCCAGTCACTGCGATCATCCACTAGACTCCTATTTCAAACATACAAACCCAACTACTCAGCTGGGGACTCTCTGTTTGCCAACTCTGTTGGAAAAATATGGAACAGACTCCCAGCTGACTTGACCCTAGAACCCTCACTAACTCAATTCAAAAATAAACTCAAGAAATACTTCAAAACTCATTGGTTATGTCCTTGCACTAACCCTGACTAGTGACCTCTCTATTTCTTAGGTGCCTTACCTTCAACTACTTCTAACTTTTTTCTACAACTCCATTTCAGGAAGGGTCAGTTGTATAACTGCTGCTCAGTGTGTCTTAAACCTGAATGTAATGTCATGTATGTTTAACTTTGAAAATAATGTTATGTTTTGTAAAGTGTTTTATAATAAGTAATATATGTGCTAAATGCTGGTATTGCTTATGACTGTAATCTGCTTGAAACTAGCATTTGCTAAATGTTCAATGTGTATTATTATCTTGGAGCTTTTCTCCCCGGGCCTCTGCTGAAAATGGACATGTATCCAGTCAGACTATCCTGGTTAACAAATGTAAAATAAATAATCATCATCTTCTTTCAGCTGTTCCTGTTAGGGGCTGCCACAGTGAATCACATGTTTCCATTTCTTCCTGTCCTCTGCATCTTGCTCTGTCACACCAACTACCTGCATGTCCTCTCTCACCACATCTATAAGCCTTATCTTAGGCCTTCCTCTTTTCCTGTTACTTGGTAGCTTCATCCTTAGCATTTTTTTCCCAATACACTCAGCATCCCTCCTCAGCACATGTCCAAAACAATGCAATCTTGCCTCTATGGCTTTGTCTCCAAACCTTCACACCTGGGCTGACCCTCTAATATACTTATTCCTAATCCTGGCCATCCTAGTCACACCCAGTGCAAATCTTAACATCTTTAACTCTGCCACATCCAGTTCAAACTCCTGCTTTTTTGTCAATGCCACTGTCTCCACCCCATATAACATAGCTGGTCTCACTACCCTCTTGTAGACCTTCCCTTCCACTCTTACAGGTACTCATCTGTCACAAATCACTCCTGACACTCTTCTCCACCCACTCCATCCTGCCTGTACTCTCTTCTTCACCTCTCTTCCACACTCACCATTACTATGAACTATTGACCCCAAGTATTTAAATTCTTCCACCTTCACCACCTCTACTCCTTGCATCCTCACCATTCCTCTATCTTCCATCTCATTCACACACATATATTCTGTCTTAGTCCTGCTGACCTTCATTCCTCTTCTCTCTAGAGTATATCTCCATCTCTCCAGGGTCTCCTCCACCTGTTCCCTACTCTCACTACAAATCACAATGTCATCTGCAAACATCATAGTCCATGGGGGCTCCTGTCTGATCTCGTCTGTCAACCTGTCCATCACCATTGCAAATAAGAAAGGGCTCAGAGCTGATCCTTGATGTAACCCCACCACCACCTTAAATGCATCCGTCACTCCTACCGCAGATCTCACTCCTGTCACACTACCCTTGTACATATCCTGTACCACTCTTACATACTTCTCTGACACTCCTGACTTCCTCATACAGTGCCACGACTCCTCTCTAGGCACCCTATCATATGCTTTCTCTAAGTCTACAAAAACACAATGCAACTCCTCCTGACCTTCACTGTACTTCTCCATCAACACTCTCAAAGCAAACATTGCATCTGTAGTGCTCTTTCCCGGCATGAAACCATACTGCTGATCACTAATCATCACGTCCCTTCTTAACCTAGCTTCCACTACTCTTTCTCTTAACTTCATGCCATGACTGATCAATTTAATCCCTCTGTAGTTACTACAGCTCTGCACATCACCCTTATTCTTAAAAATCGCTACCAAAACACTTTTTCTCCATTCCACAGGCATCCTCTCACTTTCCAAGATTTCATTAAACAATCTGGTTAAAAACTCTACTGCCATTTCACCTAAACACATCCATGCTTCCACAGGTATGTCATCTGAGCCAACAGCCTTTCCATTCTTCATTCTCTTCATAGCTATCCTTACTTCCTCCTTGTTAATGCATTGTACTTCATGATTCACTATCCTTACATCATCCAACCTTCTCTCCCTCTCATTCTCTTCATTCATCAACCCCTCAAAGTACTCTTTCCATCTCCTTAACACACTCTCCTCGCTTGTGAGTATGTTTCCCTCATTATCCTTTATCACCTTTACCTGCTGCACATCTTTCCTAGCTCTGTCCCTCTGTCTAGCCAATCAGTACAGGTCATTTTCTCCCTCCTTAGTGTACAACCTTTCATACAACTCTTCATATGCCTTATCCTTAGCCTTCGCCACCTCTCTCTTTGCCATGCACCTCATCTCCTTATACTCCTGTCTACTTTCTTCATCTCTTTGACAATCCCACTTCTTTTTTGCCAACCTCTTTGTCTGTATACTCTCCTGTACTTCCTCATTCCACCACCATGTCTCCTTGTCGTCCTTCCTCTGTCCAGATGTGATACCAAGCACCTTTCTAGCTATCTCCCTTACTAGCTCTGTTGTAGTTACCCAGCTATTTGGTAACTCTTCACTGCCACCTAGTGCCTATCTTAACTCATCCCTGAACTCCACCTCACAATTACCCTTTTTCAATTTCCACCATTTGATCCTTGGTGCTGCCCTCACATTCCTCCTCCTCTTCTTGATCACCAGTGTCATCCTACAAACCACCATCCTATGCTGCCTAACTACACTTTCTCCGGTTACCACTTTACAGTCTCCAATCTCCTTCAAACTGGCCCTCCTACATATGATATAATCCACCTGTGTGCATCTTCCTCCACTCTTGTATGTCACCCTATGCTCCTCCCTCTTGTTAAAATACATATTCACCACAGCCATGTCCATCCTTTTCACAAAATCCACTACCATCTGACCTTCTGCATTCCTTTGTTTAACACCATACCTACCCATCACTTCCTCATCCCCTGTGTTCCCTTCACCAACATGCCCATTGAAATCTGCTCCAATCACCACTCGCTCACCCTTGGGTACAGTCATCACCACTTCATCCAATTCACTCCAAAATTTTTCTTTCTCATCCATTGCACACCCAATTTGTGGAGCATATGCACTAACAACATTCATCATTACACCATCAATTTCCAGCTTCATAAACATCACTCTATTCGACACTCTTTTCACCTCCAAAACACCCTTAGCATACTGTTCCTTCAAAATAACTCCTACTCCATTTCTCCTCCCATTCACACCATGATAAAACAATGTAAACCCACCTCCGATACACCTAGCCTTACTCCTCTTCCATCTGATCTCTTGCACACACAATATACCAACCTTCCTTCTGTCCATCATATCAGCTAGCTCTCTCCCTATACCAGTCATACTGCCAAAATTCAAAGTTCCGACCCTAACTACCACAGTCCTAGCCTTTCTCCTCTCTTCCTGCCTTCGGCCATGCCTTCTGCCTCTTCTCCTTCGGCCAACAGTAGCCCAATTTCCGCCTGCACCCTGTTGGCTAACAGTACTGGTGGTGGTCGTTGTTAATCCGGGCCTTGACCGATCCAGTATGGAAATATTTACTGGTGTCTGCATGAAATGATTTGGTGAAGTTTTACGCTGGATGCCCTTCCTGACGCAACCCTCCCCATTTATCCGGGCTTGGGACTGGCACAAAGAAATGCACTGGCTTGTGCATCCCTAATAAATAGATAAATAAATAAATACAACAATACAAAAATTCAGGAACCTCTACTTCACCATCATGGTTATTTCACTGTAAAACATCCAAAGTATAAAAAGACAAAACCCAGCTAAATCTATCTATAATATTACTATCTATGTTCCCCCAGGAAACAACATCACTACCATAGAAAACATACTTTCCTGGTTATCTCTAAACCTCCCCCAAGAAACCATAATCCTAGGTGACTTTAATATAGACTGGAACTCTTGCAATAATAAATGCCTCACAAACCATATTAATCTCCACGGGTTCACCCAAACTATTACCTCCCCTACTAGACTGAATAAACATACCAAAAAAGAAAGCACCTTAGATTGGATACTTATTAATAGTCAACCACAAAATTATGAAACCGGAACTCTCCCTGATGACATAAGCGACCACTCCCTAACCTACATCATCCGACTAAAGACCAACCCACCCTTTCAACCCATATATAGGGACATTAGAACCAAGAAAAACTTTAACTCAGAATTATTCCTTACTGAACTGAAAACATGTAATTGGTCCCCACTAAAACACCTTTCCCTTGATGAAGCTGTTGATTACTTCAATAATAATTTTCTTGATATACTCAACTGTCATGCTCCTACCCGCTCTATTAGAATTAGAACTAAAGCTGCTCCATGGCTTACTAGGGAAACCAAACAAAAAATCCATCTCAGAAATAAATGCTGGAATAAATCACGCTTAACTAAAAACCATACTGACATCCAAAACTTTAAACAACTGAGAAATGAGACAATAAAAGCCATAGTGACTGACAAAAAAAACTACTATTTACAATTTCAACATACCCACCATAATAAACCCCAAAAATTCTGGTCAAGTATTAATCAACTATTACACCCAAGTCAATCACTCACACCTAACCCTCAAGGCACTGACAAAGACAATCCCGAACAAACTGCAAACACCTTCAATACTTTCTTTGTCAAAGCAATTCAAGATCTTGCTTGTCAACTCTCTCCCCACGACATAACATCCATTTCTAACTATAACACACCTCCAGCTTTTCTCTTCCAACCTGTCCCCACATCATTTATTCTCACCCTTCTCCAAAAACTGAAACCATGTACTCCTTCTGCTGATCAACTACCATCTGAATATCTACAGTTAGCAGCCAAATCTATTGCATACCCCATCTCCATCCTCATTAATAGAACCCTCACTGAAGGATATATCCCTAAACTCTGGAAAGTCTCTCACATTATTCCCTACACAAAGGAGGAGACTCCACTGAATTCTCTAACTATTGTCCCATAGCCCTACTATCCCATCTAAGATCATGGAAAGATGTATACATAGGCAATTGCTAGACCACCTTCTCCATAACAACTTACTTTCCAACACCCAACATGGCTTCCGACCCTCCCATAGCACTACTACTGCCCTCCTCTCCTTTATTGACAGCATAAATAACAACCGGAACCTTAACATGCTCTCCTCTGCTCTTTTCATAGACCTATCCAAAGCTTTCGACATGGTAAATCAC
The DNA here is from genome assembly GCF_019279795.1 of Protopterus annectens. Classification (NCBI taxonomy): domain Eukaryota; kingdom Metazoa; phylum Chordata; order Ceratodontiformes; family Protopteridae; genus Protopterus; species Protopterus annectens. The sequence continues at coordinate 225,144,472 of NC_056751.1, read as the reverse complement.
ACTATTCTCATTAACATTCTTAAATCTCTATCTCTCAACACACTCGCCATTAAATGGTTCCATTCCTACTTAAATAACAGACATCAAGCTGTGCTATGGAAAAACACTCTCTCTACTCAGCTACCAGTTAACATTGGAGTTCCTCAAGGCTCCATACTGGGCCCTCTTCTGTTCTCTATATTCATTAATGATCTACACCAAGTAATTCCCCAAGCCACATGCATCCAATACGCAGATGAATCTACACTAATATGCACTGCATCATCTGTATCTCATCTTCACTCCCTATCTCAAGACACATTTAACTCTGTAGAACTATGGTTTACAAAACGCTGCCTCTTACTAAACCCCCAAAAAACCAAACTTCTCCTTTTCACACCTACCAGTAAATCTCCACCTATAGACTTCTCTCTATCATCTCGTGATGGTACACTAATAACCCAAGATCAAACTACCAAACTGCTAGGTATCACCATAGATAATAACCTAAACTTTGAGGCCCATATCAGCAACATTCTGAAAACTACCAATAAAAAAATAGGCTCCCTCTTTAGGATCAAATCCTTCCTTACTCCTACAACTAGAATTACCATTGCCCACACTCACCTTATGTCCACCCTTCTTTATGCTTCACCCATATTTACCAATCTGTCAAAAAATAACCTTAAAAAACTAGAAAACTCATTTAATAACATAGCCAGATTTGCCACAGGCAGCCCTTACAGAACTCATCACTGTATTAATCTTAAGCTCCTTGGATGGCTTGAACTTCAGCAGCATCTGAAATATAATCAACTTACCATCATCCACAAAATTCTGTATCAACCTGAAAGAACACCCATCCTAACAAATCTTATCCACCCCTATGTAAACCTTAAATCCCTAAGATCATCACAAAAATCTCTTATACACATCAACAAATCAAACAATAGAGCAGGAGACTCTCTATTTTCTGTTTCCATTGGAAAAACATGGAATCAACTTCCATCTGAACTGACCACAATTCCCTCAATTACTCTATTTAAAAATAGGCTTAAACTCCACCTAAAAACACACTGGATGTGCCCTGTTCTAAACCAGACTGACCAACCTATCTACTGTTGACTTACTCATCTAAAATTTCTCATCTCTGAACCTACTCTTTCACTAACTTATCTTATCCATATTTCTTTATTTCTATTTTTTTTTTCTAGATACTACCATGCTTCCTCTCCTCACACTCCATACTAGTACTACATCTTTTAAACTGACTCATATCACTACTACACACTTTACCTAACAACCCCTCCATTTATTTTCATTATCTTCCTCTATTATCTATATCAACACTTTTACTAACTTCTTTCCTGCAACTAATACTCTTTAGCAACACATAAATGTACCTTCTTATTAACTATTCTAAGCCTATTAAAATTATATGTTACCTTCATTATGTACTCATAAGTGACAGACTCCCTGTTAGTAAATGTATAAAATGTATAAATATGTTTTTTTTTCCCTTCTATTTTGTTGTTTATGTTAACATTGTTTAAACTGTGTGGAGCTTTTCTCCCCGGGCCTCTACTGAAAATGGACATATATCCAGCTAGACTAGCCCGGTCAACAAATGTAAAATAAATAAAAATAAAAAATAAAAACAATACACTGAAGAAAGTTATTTAAACGTGCATTTCTGAGTTACAAAAAGATAAAAATCATTAATTAATCGAATCGATCAGTCAGACAAATGCATCATTAACTAAATTAGATAAAGCTACAACAGTCTTTGTTTTCAAACCTAATGGCTGCACTGGTCGGGGCAGTGGTGTAGCAATTAGCATTGTCACCTCACATCAAGAGGTTCTTTTGTTCGATTCTTGGCTGGCGTGTCTTCTGTGGGGAGTCTGCATGTCCTCCCTCCAGTCACATGGGTTTTCTCTGGGTGCTCAGGTTTCCTCCCACATTCCAAAGACACGCAATAAGTGAATTGGACATTCTAAATTGGCCAAAGGAGTGAGTGTGTGTGTGTGTGTGTGTGTGTGTGTGTGTGTGTGTGTGTGTGTGTGTGTGTGTGTGTGTGTGTGTGTGTGTGTGGATGTGTGTGTTGCACCCTCCAAGGAGGGTTGGCCTTAGGATAGCATTCGGAGTTTGTAAAAACCACAGCTGCTAAAAAAATAACAAGCGCTGAAAAGTGCTCATTGTCTAATGTAGCACATGGTGTGTAAATGGGAAGGAGAGGAGGCTGCACAATATTACATCTAAGAATAAACATTGGGCCAGATTCAATAAAGTGTACACGATATGTACTCAAAACCATTCTAATCACATTTTTTGTGCTTTCTAGTCAATCAGAAAGATTACACTAAGTGTATAGTCTACAATTTGTGGTAAACTTTATGAATCCCTGTCAATATTTAAAGCTGAAAAAATATCAGTAGAAAAACTAAAATTAGGAGGAAGAAGATGTGAGTTATGTCGGTGCTGTCTGTTAAATCAGAATGGTGTACACTTTGTGTACGTGTTATTGAATCCTGGGGATTATTTTTTTACTTAATCCATATATTGCTCTGCTTTTATTCCTAATGGAACAAAAACTGAACTGAAATATTTTTTTAAATAAAACTGAATTGGAATTATGGTATCGTACAAAATGAAAAGCAAATTGTGCATTTAAAACTACAGTCCATACAATGTGCAGGTATTTGTGCATTCTAAATTTGAATGTTATTTTACTTGTCACACACACACACACACACACACACACACACACACACACACACACACACACACACACATGCATATAGATATACACACACACACACACACACACACACATACATATATATATATATATATATATATATATATATATATATATATATATTTTTTTTTTATGTTGGGTTAGTGGCCGTTTTCTCGGGGTTAGTTTTCAATGTTCTGCAGTTTTGGTAAATTATGGGGGATTCGATGATGTGGTAATTCAATACTCTGAAGTTGACCCATATAAATATATGTCAGAGAAAAAATGCTACCCTTGGGGAGTTGCAATTGTAAAATCCATTAATATTAAATACCCGCCTATCCATACATTAATAGCTCTTTAGGTTTGTTTGCTTTATCTTTCGCCATAAGGCCCTCTAATGACACAGGCTTCCTTACATAGTGTGTTGATATTTTCTGTCACCTATCCAGATGTTTCTTCTACTTTTAAACCGGTACAAGGTGGTATAACTTCTGATGTCCAATTTCCATCTAACAATACCTTCAGTGCTTCATCCTTGATAGTCCTGAAGGTGAGATATAATTTTCCTCTGACTAAGCAGTGCATACTATACAGGTGGAGGTGCTTTAGTGTTTCCATATAGGTTCATAGGTAGGTACTAGGCTATCGACCCTGGGGCTTATACAAGCCCAGCCAAAAAGGTACCCTGGCTTTTGCCACCCAAGATAATTATTTTCCTGTGCCACTGTCGAGCAGAGCCACAGAGGTGATCCCCAGGGTGAATTTCCTATTTCCCATCCAATCATCAGGATTTTTCTTGAAGAGTGCTGATGAGGAGCTTTGTTTGATATAGATAGGTAGTTTATTCCAGAGTATGGGAAGTCTCTGGGACAGGAATATGCTTTATGAAACTTCCTTTGGAGAGTTTCTGATATATTGCCGCCTATGTATGTATATACATAAAATGAGAAATTGTAGTCTAACAACAGATGGGTTAATGATTTTTATAGGTTAGCTAATATGCTTGAATTCTTGAAGAAATAATAGGAAATAGTAGAGTTAAGAAAGAAGCATTTTCTTTGAATCATGGTTTGTTTTTTCCAGGTACTTAATCATACAGACTTCAGTCAAGACCTCATACTTTATTGTGAGCTGTCTAGCCAATGTATGGCTGCCAAAATATATCACATTACAGTTATTAAAAATAAATTAAAAATAATATTTTAATCCCAATTGTTTTATACAGTTGTTAACACCTCCAGGAGATACATTTTTTATGATTAGATTTGTGTGAGGTGACATTGGCTCCATATTTCTATCTACTGGCATAATTTGAATGCCAAAAATAGGATGAAGTGGGAGAAATAAGATTAAAAAGAATAGGCTGTTACACAAAATGATGAGGAACACCTACTTGAAATAATTTCATCTCAAAATATTTGCTCATAAGCATCATCCTCGCTGACCTCCCTTGTAACCCCACTTATCAGTTCATATTTTTATATAAAGCTTGGTTTTATGCAGTCATACTCTGGCAATAATTCCAGAATGTGGAAGGTAATCAAAGGGCTTAGCTTGTTCCAAGAGTGCAAGTATGACAGATACGCTGCTGTCCACAGTCAGACTTGTAAAAGTGTACACTTGATCAAACTAGTTGCATTGACCTCTCCTTCAGAAATCCATGCTGAGATATATCTGACAATTTTATATAATTGCTGTTGGTTAAAATAAATTTTACAGTTAAGTTGCACAAAGCATTTCTTTAAATTGGAGGTCAAGCTAATTGCTTGTTCTTCTTAAGTAGATTCCTGTTTAGAACTTGCCTGCAAATAGTGCAGTGTCTATGTGTAAAACATCCCAGTGCCTTTTAATTCTTTAGAGTGACTGTATATAAGCAGATTCCTTAAGCTTTGGCTCCTAGAAAATAAAATGTAATTCTCTTAACCTGAAGTTACTTTTTCCTAATATCTCTCCACAACATTCGCAATTCCTTCTTTATTTCACTGATTAACATTTTTCAGCATACACTATATAATTTACAAAATAAATGTTGCTGTCATGGCTATATTGCAGCCTATTGGATTGTAAGAGAATGAGAATACCTACTCTGACCACAAACTTCCAATATACTACTTCAGTGTCACTTAAATGATCAGTGACACTGATTTGCTCACTGACACCTTGAATGATTTGCTCACTGACACCTTGAAAAATATATATTTGTGTATGTGTATATGTGTATATGTGTGTATGTGTGTATCTATCTATCTATCTATCTATCTATCTATCTATCTATCTATGTGTGTGTGTGTGTGTGTGTGTCTGTGTGTGTGTGTCTAAATACTACAAACCCTCCAAGCTCTTAAACATTCTCCATAAAAGAGAGGTTAAGGTTTGCTAGATGATGTCTTGTACCATGAAAAAAATTATGCACAGATAGGGGAGCCAGTTCCTTCTAAATACCATGAAGAAAATTAGAAAATTACTAGCACAACTGTATTTTTTTCTGAAGTCTGATATTTTTCTTATTTGGCATCCCAATAAGGTATAAGTCAGGCTATGCAATAGTATCTCTGTGTACCATATGTGTAAACTTCTAACCCAAGCATTTGAGTGATAATTCACCCATGAATCCCTCAATCCCTCAACGTCATTAATACCTGTGCAGATTAAATAGTAAACCATCAGTATAAAAAAGTATAATATATATTTATATACTCCTTAAACTGAGCAGGTCTATGGAAGTGTTCACTTAAGTAAGGTTTAAAGACCCACCCTTTGTTCTTCCTGTTTTCTGCACTCATTGGACCAGAAGCCATGAGGAAATCTAATGACTAAATGCCAGAGACATGGATGATATTAGTATGTAAACGTGAAACATCTATTATAACCCACAATAATTTTCATGCCAAATAAATGATTTAAAAAAGCTGGAGCCTAGCATGCATGTCTGTAATTAGACATTGTATTTCAGAAGAATTGAATCTCAACATTTTTTTTCCAAATAAGCTTAACAAACAGATATTATAGGCCTGCAAGTTGGATTAGTCAAATCTGTGTGCATATACACTAACTAAATTGAATTTAGAAGCCATCTATAAAAGAAAAATCACAGAAGGCAATATAAATCAAAACCAGATGGCTAATTCCAAGGGCGTTGTTAAAGGCTTGGTATGTGCCTCTTTACTATTATTGTTTATTTATTAATGACTCCATTGAGAACTGTCTAACTTGAATATTATCTTATATACATATGTCATCTTCATCTCAAGAGCTACATCAGTGTGGACTGAACTTTCTGAATCATTGCAAAATAGATTTGCACTTATCTTGAACTGGATGCAGAATAACAAACTAACTGTTAATGCTACAAAATTGACACTGAGGCTTTCTGGGACCAAAGGAAGATGAGGATCAGGTCTCCCACTTCAGATCTTTGACCCTTCACAGCAGTCAATGCCATTCATTTTTTAGTAGAAATATCTAGTCCTCACACTAGATAAAACTCATTTCTACCTCACATAGAACTCTAATCACAAAAATGATTACTTTGTAGAAAGTGGATCATAAAAATTCACATTTCTTAGCTGCAGAAGTAAGAAGAGTCACAAAAGTTAATACAAATTGAAATACTCACTCCTCTTTATAGCACTGCATTCTTTCTGTTTTTGTCTTTCCAGAAAATCACTTATTTCTCCTTTATCTCAGTCTTTATATCCTCCCAACTGATCATTACACAGTCAATGATTAGTTTCCATGTGTCAAAGTTCATATTTGAGAATATTTATTATCATTGTTAGTCTCATTTTTCAAGTATGTGATTATTATTATTGTATTATTATTTCATGTATTCTGTTCCTTGTATTTATGAAAACCATTGATGTACTTGTGAAATGGAGAAATGTACTGCACTTCTAGTTGGTACAACCTGTCAAATGCATTCAGTCTAAAAGATTTGATTGTTTGTTTATGTAGTTAGTTATTTCCTTTACCAGGTAGTTGGTAGTGGGCCAAAAGTGTTTTTCTTGGTATGACCTGGGTAATTTGGCATTTGAAAGACAGCATAACACAATTAATGTAACAAGCAAGTATGAATAATAATATAAGCAATTTACACTGAACAAAACAACTGACATTGATATTGGCTAAAATGTACTACTGTTCAGGATTTGCAATTATAGCAGACAAAATATGACGAAAGACATACCCACTTAACAAATTATCAATCAATAAATAAAATAAAAACATCAGGCTCAGAATAAGCGCATCTTTTGCATTCAAACTTTCATAAACATCAGCTGTTAAGATTGATGTTTTTTTTTTTACCTTATTTAGGAGGACACTGCATTATTGAAAGGCCTAATCATTTGTTTCCTGTAATCTATTGGTTATCTCTTTAATATGGTCAAAACATGTCTAGCTGTTTGATATTTAATATAACAATATTTCCTCATTTATTATTTTTGTAACTCAGTGACAGCATTCAGTTTTTGAAAGAGTGTGCTCAGTTTGCAGTGTCTTAGTTCAATGCTGTCTAAAGATACCACAAAAAATATGTTCAAGATACTTATGAAAACCATTGATGTACTCATAACAGTGGGAAAAATACTACCTGTTAAATGACTTCAGTCTAAATGATGGTCTGAATTATTATCAGAAGCATATAAAAAATCTTTACCATAATCCGAATTTATACAAGTCTAGACTATGTGTTAATTTCACACTAATTATTATTTTCACAGTTATGCTTAATGGTAAAATACAAACAGGTATCACTTTTATTAATTCAAAATACATTTATTTTCAACTGATGCAGCTTAGATACATACATATGCATTTTTAAACTGAAGCATAATATTTATTTATTTGTCTTTATTGACTGGAAAAGTCCTAATGAGTAGAGTACATTTTCAGTGGAGGCCCAGGAGAATAGTTCCATCACAGTACAGTTATATTAAAAAATGAATTTCTGACAGTTCTCAGAAAAAAAAAAGTTACATTTCTCATGACAAACATAATTACAAGACAGGTATATACTGGAAAATACTTACATCAACAATTACAAGTGTGTGCAGTTGTTCCAGTTGTAAAATCTTGTAGAAGTAAATGGATTAATACTGCAGAAGGGAAAATGTTATTGTTAGGAAGTTGAGTGTATTAGCATTTCAGTAAAGAAAGGTTTGCAAAGAACTCAAGCTACGTAATGAAGTAAGTTATAAAATTATGTAGGAAGAGAAATATTAGTATTGCATAGGTCTGTGTAAAGTTCAAGAGCTATAATGAAGCAAGATAAAATTGTGTAGGAGGGGAGGGAAGGTATTAGTAGTGTATAGGAGGATAGTGGCAATGGCACATGACTGAGAAAGCATGGTATAGTATAGGAGGGCCGTGGTAATAGCACACAACTGAGAGAGTAGGGTATAGTATAGGAGGATAGTGGTACTAGCACATGACTGAGAGCATGGTATAGGATTAGTTCTATTTAGGCTGCATGCTGGTATATGTAAAAGGTTTATAACTTCAGTATACAGGAGATGACTGAGAGGGGTAGACAAGTGGATGGAGGCAATTAGAAAAAGAGCAAGATAAGAAGTGTTGTTTAACAAGGAGTGTGTGCAAAGGGATGTACTGATTCAAGTTCAGGAGGGAATGTTTTGTTAAGAGTGTAATGATTCAAGTACAACAGGGCAAAAAGTTAGTGATAAGCAATAAGAAGTTTGTACTTTCACTAAAGGTCTCATCCTGCTGATGAACATGAGTATGACCAGGCTTGGGTAAGGTATTGTTTGATCTGGATTGTATAGCTTGGGAGTTTGTTGAATATTTTGTATATGTGTAGGGATGGTGTCCAGAGTATGGAAATGTAACAAGAGTATTATGTACTATTTGCTTTAATAGTATTTAGTAGAAATTTATCACTAGAATGGAGCTGCCTTGTAGGGGGTGTAAGGCAATTATATTTTATTACTGTAGGGCATTGTTTAAGAAAATCTATTAGTTTATATGCCATATCTAGCTAAGAATATGTCATGTAGTTGCTACGCTCTAGAAAGTTTTATGGTTTAAATACTTACTATGTAAGTCAATGAGTTTCTAATCTGACAAATTAATGACTTTTATTGTCCATTTCCTGCACAAAGTCAATGTTCTAGCTAAAAAATATAAACATCAAGGGGTAAAAGTCCCTATTGCTTAGCGATTAGGGGGACACAGTTCCTTTACATAAAAGTTTCCTTTTGTTGGCCTGTATTATTCTCTTCAGCATTTATTTCTTCAGAAAGCTGTCCCACTTTACTTAAACCATGTTTATATGTTTCTGTTCCCAGTATTAATACATCTAATATGTTAGAAACTGAGTCTGGAAATACATTTTCTTTTAAACAAGATGCAAAATTCAGTATTATTACAAATTCTACTCTCTCTCTGACTTACCTGAGTATTGATGCTGTGTTCATGACGTTGTTTTTGTTCTGTCACCCCTTTTTTCACTGATACTGCAGCTACATTTATATGATCTGATTGAGATTTTTAAGTTGTTCTGAATATCTCACCTATTTCAATTATTTTCCAATTTGTTGAATCTTTATCTTGAAAATATATTTTATTCAACTGTCATTCTAACTGCTACACATCTGGGATGGAGTTTCCCCCCCCTAAGGAAGCATACAATTCAAGATCAGCTTTAAGCTACTGTTATTTACACAGGTCCTGTATGATTGGTATGTTAACAAACTTAGTAATACCGTTATTCAATGTTGCTGTCTAGCATTTATGAAACTCATCTTCTTTGCATTCTTGCTCATCAGATGAAGTATTTAAAAGCAAATGAATTCACAAACATCTTAAAATGATACCAAATTCAATAAATGTACCCAATGTCACTGATGCAACAGGTAGCACTCTTATTTGGTGCAGAAGTCTGTTAGTTGTATTTCCACCCCAGGTAGATAAACTACTGGTACTGCAACATAGAATAAGTAGGTACTGCACTCCTGAGTGCTGTCTTTTAAATATGTTAAATTGAGGTCCCCTTTTCAATCATAACCTAACCACAGGCTTTGTTCCTGCGGAATGGAGAACAGCAACAGTTACTGTCCTCCGCAAAGGTGGACTAGTAACAGTCCCAGGGAATTACAGACCTATAAGCCTGACCAGCCTTATCTGTAAGGCCATGGAATGTATCATTATGGACCTCATACATAAAGACATATGTGACCTCCAAACCCCGGATCCTACCCATTTGGCTTCATGAAGGGCAGACCCTGCCTGTTAAATCTAGTGGATTTCTTTGAAAATATGACCATGGCCATTGACAAGGGCAAATCTGTGCACACAGCATACCTCGACCCGGCAAAGGGTTTTGACACAATCCCACATTCAGACATTACCAATAAACTTAGCAATCTGAATGTAAACCCCTTCATTGTAAGAGGAGTTGCTAACTGGCTCACAAACCAGACACACACTATCAAAGTGTTTGACTATACATCAGCCAGCAGACCTGTTACCAGCGGGGTGCCATAGGGGTCATTGCTGGGCCCCTTGCTGTTTGGTATATACTTCTCAGAAGTTCAGATCAAAACTAAGAGGATGTGGCTGACCAAGTTTGCAGACAACTGCTAACTAGGTACACTCAATGAATCCCCAAACAATGTCAGTATACTCCAGGAGGGTCTCACGCAGTCTAATGACTGGTGTATTAGACATAGTCTCAAACTGAATGCAAATAAACACATCATCATTCCCTTCAGCACAACCAATGCCCCTTCACACTATGAAATCAACAACAATACCCTAAGTACCTGAAAAGTGGTAAGGGACCTGAGATCACAAGTTGATTGTGACCTTAACTTTGACCACCATGTGTCTACTGTAGTAGGGGATGCTTTCTGGGTCTATATTAGAACACTGAACATTCAAAATGTTGAATTTTCTAATATCGAACCCTATGAATCGAAAATTTCAAACATCGAACATGCAGAACAGCAAATTATTTCCTAGGGAAAAATTTGCTGTTCCTAAACAGATACACACAACGCAAGCACACCAAACAAACAGCAATCCACACACATACACCTAAACTCTTACACCTAACCCTACACTAAACTATACACCACTAACTATTCACTTACCTTAACCCAAAGCCTAACCCTAAGGTCTGTCACTATCGCACAGTCACCTCACCTGTGCCCTAACTCTAACTCACTTACCCCACCCTAATCCTCACTTCCACACAATCGTACACTTACCTGACCCACGCCCTAACCCTAACTCACCTAACCCACCCTAACCCTCACGTCCACACAATCGCACACTTACATGAACCTGACCCATAACTTTCCACCACAGTGCTGAAAATATTGAAGCAACAGAAATGGACAACCAAATTCTTTCCCTAGGAAAACATTTATTTTTCTGTTTCTTCGATATTTTCAGCATTTGCTGAAAATGGGTCAATAATAGAACACTCGAAATTTTGAATGTTCGGTGTTCTAATATAGACCCTGCTTTCTACATAGCACAATTGATTAGTAAAGGCATCACCTCGAGAGCAAAAGAATTTATAACCACTCTATACTTGGCACTTATTTGGCCCATAATTGAGTATATTGCCCTGTTTGGCATGTACCATACTAAGCACCTGCAGCAACTGGAGAGACCTCAGAGGTTTCTAACAAAGAAGATCAAGGGACTCCAGCATGTTCCTTAAGCAGACCAACTAAAGTCCTTGTCACTATACATCATATTGCATCATATAGACTACTTAGGGGAGACTTGTGCCTGGCTTACATAGCAATCCAAGACCCAAACCCAATGAATTTGTTGCATACTGGTAAATCAAATGGGACTAGGACTACTCCCATTCCAGGGACCTAAATGTGGCCTGTGACTTAAACAGGACATGCTGGAGGGACAGACTTATCTCCCAGTGACTGCTGCATCTTTGAAACAGGCTGTCACTTCATG
>NC_056751.1:225097804-225127804 GCF_019279795.1 Protopterus annectens | reverse complement strand
TCATTTGTAGCATCCGCCACACAGAAATCTTTATCAACATTCTGATACTCAGTATTGAACAATTTTTTCCTCTAAATTCTCACTTTCCAGCTCCAAGCTCTCCATCACTTTTCTCTCCTCCTCCATGCTGTTGCTTCCTTTGGCCTCTTTCTTCCCACTGTAGGAGCCCTCTGGCACCATCTATCAGTTGTAAAGAGCAGAGGACACTCCCAGATGCCCTGATCAAATTTCTCCAAAGAGTATAAAAAAACAACTTGGGTCTCCCCAGAAAAAAGGCCACTAGCTTTGTGGGACTAACCAGGTCAGCAAGGGATAACTAAAATAGGTAAACACTACCATAAAGTTGATATACTGATGTGTGTATTCAATTCCTTTAAGACTAATTTTTCACTGTTAGTAATTTCTTCTTTCAGTTCTACAGCCACAGATATTGTGACTATACGAGCTATTGATTCACAAATTGGTAACTAAATTAAATGCAATGCAAACATTTGGTCTTATAAATATTTAAAGATAAAAACATTACTGAAATCAAGCAAACTGAGTCAAGCATAGATTTTTTACAATATAAGGGGATCTTTAAGTATCTTTTAAGTTGTCTAATGAAGTGCTAATTATGCAGGTATGAATGTGCTAATGTAGTTATTTTTGGGAGTTTTATTTTTGCATTTTAGCAACTGGATTATTAATTACCAGTTTCTGCCAATGTTTCTTGTGACATCATACAATTGTTGACAGATTTTCATCCACAGACTAGTTAAAAATCTGTATGCATTGTCATAAAATGCAAACTATCTTTAGTAAACTGAGCACAAAAGGGCATTCCAGTACTTTAGGTAAAAGATAGTTGATATGTAAACAATTATTTTAAAGCTAGTCTATAATATTTCCCTGCTTTTCTAATATCCATCACCCTCATCAATTAATTGACATTCATTAATATGCTTAGAGTTGTTATGGATGTTTAACGAAGCATTAAAATTACTAAAGAAAACATGACATTTGAGGATTGTCATTATCTTGGCACAACCTTTCAGAATAACTATGGTAGGATAACCAATTTTAATAATATGAAATATACGTTAAATCTTACAGCTGGCATCCTTTTGAGTTTTAATTTAAGATACAACAGCTTTATAACTGCAGTTTTTTTACGCAATGACATTTTTCAAAATATGTTTATCTGCTTTTACATGTAATAGAAGTCTGCGATATGTAAGATGTTTTAATTAATGTAATCACATTGCCAACTCTTATGGCTGTACTAAGGTGGGGTAATTCCTTTATGCCTTCGTAAATACATATTTGTATATTAAATTATGATTTTCAATATCATGCAAATGCAACATTTCTCAGTATTTATATTGATATAACTTCATGGTCATGAAGGTCTAACGGCTAGGTGAAATGTGTAACAGGCAAAAAGTGAAATACTTGATCTAAAGCTTCGTGACTGTCTATGATACATAACCACTTTGAACATGTTGAATAGATGCCTCACATATTTATTTGATGATTTCAAAACCAAATCTAATAGTTGGTTAAAGTGTATTTACCATTAGGTAGATTTTTCACTGGGGGACTGGATAAAATGTAGCCAGTGGTATATGTAAAAGGCTTTATGCTCATAATATTAGTAAAAAAGGGGAATGACTGCATACCAACAAGAAAATGGGATAACTAAACTCAGTAAATTGATACAAAGTAAAAATGTTAAATCCAGCAAAGGGACTTGATCCAAGTGATCTGCATTAAAAATTTGTCAATACAGCATAATCGCTGATTTATATAATGTGCTGAAAAAAGGCTAACATCAGCCAAGTTGTAAGCCATGAACACAACAAATAACAAGAAGTACAACAACAGCAGCTAAGTACTCCAGTAATGTTTTATTGTCATTCTTTTATCCCATAAAGGGGAAAATTGTTGTGAAGAAGCCAAAATCACTAATCCATATGAGGTGTACAGAAGTTTGATATAATATTAGTCTTGTTTGCATTTGTTTTGTTGCTGTAGGTTATTGTCATTTGTTTACAGTCATTTAGATTTTTCTGCAGGTGATAAAACAATATTCATTTTCTCTGAATCACTTTACTTATCTAATATATGTAGCAGCAGGTAACTAACAACAGTAAGCTTTGAGATTTAATAGAATAGGGTAAAAGGTAGCTTTTGTAGCTACATGGCAATGGAATGAATATTCATTTAAAAAAGAAAAGAAACGGGATTCAAAAAGCCTACATGGTCATTTTCACCATGTGCATGTCGCTGCATGATGTGCACACAGTCGTGGAACCTTTAGATCCGTGTAGAGATGCACACCACTGTGCAAGCAAGATAAACACTGTGGCATGTTAATTACAACATAAACTGCTGAATTACATGCCAATTAACCAGTCCAAACACAGTTTAACTAGTCAACAAGCTATAAAGCATCCATATAGAATCTGTGCTGGTTTTTCCTGTTGATTCCAAAACTTTAGGAATACAAACATGGAAAAGAGTCTACATAGACAGAATGTTAAGGGCTGCTACTGCTTTAATTCATTTGTATGTGCTAGGGGCTGATGCTGCTAATAGGCCTACGCTGGAAAGGCAAAGTGTTTCCAGGCCCCATTTAACTTTTCTGAACCTACATGATGTGGAAATTATGGAGGGCTACAGGGCAGACAGGGACACACTATAGGAACACTGTGATCTCTGCTGTTCTCAGCTCAGAGCCAGAGCCAACCAAGGGGAACCCATTCTACTGGAGACAAAGGTATGTGTAGCCCTTAGAATCTTAGCTACAGGTACCTTTCAGAGACCAAGAGGGGATGTGCTGGGAGTGTTGCACTCATCAGCATCCAAGATCCTCCACTAATTCCTGAATGCTATACTCCAACATGCCAGTGACCATATATATTTTCCCAGGAGTTCTGAGGAGAGGGCCTGAAATATGCAGGAGTTCTACTGTGTAGCACATTACCCTGACGTACTCGGTACCATAGATTGCACACATAGAAATTAAGGCACCACCCTGGGAACAGGGTAAGCTCTACATTAACATAAAGGGCTACCACTATATCAGCTGCCAAGTTGTGTGTAATGCCAAGGAAATAATCTTAAACATGTGCTGGCAACCCTAGCAGTTACCATGACTCAACTATCTGGCACATTTCCCAACTGTACCAGATGTTTGTTGGGGGGATATCCCACACAGGCATTTACTGGGAGATGCAGGCTGTACACTGGAACTGTGGCTGAACCCATCAGAAATGCACACACGCACACACGCACACACACACACACACACACACACACACACACACACACACACACACACACACACACACACACACACACACACATACACATGCAACAACACTATAATGAGATACATTCTCAGATAAGAAATATCACAGAGTGTGTGTTTGGGCTACTGAAGACATGGTTCTGGTGCCTTGATACATCTGGGGGAGCCCTGCAGTACAATCCATGGACATGTACAGAAATATTTACAGTATGTGCCATTCTACACAGCATAATCCTGAGAAAGCAGCTTCAGCAGGATCAACAGGGATACAACACACACATCCCACAGTCACAGGGAGAGCCACCAGCTGCTGTGGGTGTAAGTAGATGTATATGTGCTCAGTATGCCCTTGCATTGACAAAGAACAACACATAGCACACTTATTCACCACTTAGGGGTGTAAAACCTTCCTCCCACTTACATAAATAAAGTAACATTGATGCCAAGAAACTCATACAACCTTTACCTCTCCATGTATTGTCTGTGTATTGCTTGCATCAGACAGAGTCAGCCCTGAATTAAAACTGTGTCATATACATAGTTGACACAAAGCTTACATGGAGTTTATTGAATCCCAGGGAATATTTTCTTGAGGCATGGAATTGATTATCATGCTGTGAAGGTGATACATCGGGCTGGATTCACGAAGGCTTGCACGGAGTCTAAGAGTAGTGTAAGACTCCATGCAGCCTTCGCGATCCAGGAACAGCCCAAAGTCCGTGTAAGAGACAAGCTAAAATGACTCTTACACGGAGTGGGCGTGGATAAGCTAATCACCTCACTTGCAGCCGAATAGCATGCAAATGAGGATGATTAGCGATCCAGGAAGCCCAGAACAGCCCGTGTAAGAGCTGTTTTAGCTGCAGAAATGTACTCAGTTGACAACTGAGTACGTTTCTGCAAAAACTGCAATGGAGCCATGTCAGCTCCAAATAAAGGGTGCATATATGTCAGGCAGCATGCCAATGGCCAAATATGTGGCCATTGGCAAAGTAACCTGATGTAAATATATTAAAAATATAATTTTTTTTCGGCGATTGCCGATTTTTAAACCCAGCGCAGCCCCGCACAAACGGGCTGCGCTGTATAAAACATAAAAACGAAGGTTATAAACCCTCAAATTTGGGTTTTATTCAATACATGGAATGTCAATGCAGGGACCAGCAGACCAAAACCAACATGGCCACCATGTAGTGGTTGCTAAGGGGGGAAGCTGAGTCTAAGACATGTAACTAAGCATTAGTAGGCAATCTGATGCAAATGAGTGTAAGGATACTGAATTCCATTGTCACATAGCAAATGAGCACAGTCTGAGTAGTGTAAGAGTTACAGAAGGGGAAGGAACAGAGTAGGAGATAGGTGACATCACAAAGGGGAATGGTAGAAAGAAATGCAGTTCATTGGAGGTCAGAGTTACATGACAGATGTCAGACAGATATCATGGAAAGAGGTGTGCCACTTACTAAGCATGAGAAAGTCAAGAAATGGAAGGTGTACACTGTTGCCTACACCAAAGTTTCTTGCTGGATGTGTATGCGCACGTGTGCGTGCCATGAAGCGCGAGTAAGGCAGTGTGCATGCGTGTAAGACAGACTGAGCATGTGGGAGCATGTTGGGAGATGTTTAATACTGTTTGTGTGGGCGTGCACGCGTTTTAATCCGAATAAGCAGATTCTGAACCGTGTAGGTATGTGTGCGTGCGTGTAAGCCACTGTGAGTGTGTTTCTGCTGGTTTACACACGGCTCCACCCTGAGGAAACAGAAAGGAAAAAGGAAGCAACAGATTTAGTAGGAAGCTAGCAGGGAATACTGCTGGAGCTAGCAGGTGAAAACAATTAGATGCAGGCAATTACACAGGCAGAATAGTAGCCCAGCCCAGCACTTAAAACTCTGCAAACAGCAGTGCAGGATGTTTCTCTCAAGAGACACTGCAAGACAGGAGTTAAGTTATCAGAAGTGAAAACTGAAAAAGCTGAACTCAGAGCAGAAATGTTAGGGGCTGCCATAGCTGTCATAATGAGACATTGGCGACTTGCTGAGGGTGGTGACAATGCAGATGGTGCCAGACAACCCACAGTGAGGAGATGGAGAAGAGTGTACAGGCCCAGGGTCACCTACCATGGGTTACATGAGCTGGAGATAGTAGAGCACTATAGAGTGGACAGAGACCTCCTGCAGCAAATAGTGGAGCTGTGCAGGCCACGCCTCACACACAGAACCAACAGAGGGGAACCCATCCCAGTGGAAACCAAGGTATGTGTTGGCCTAAGAATACTAGCAACAGGTACCTTCCAGAGACCAACTGGTGATATGATGGGAATATCACAGGCATCAGCCTCCAGGGTACTGCACCAGTTCCTGGATGCCATGTCAGCACATGTCGGTGATCATGTATATTTCCCCAATGCCCGTGAGGTATTGGCCAGCAATACGCATCTCTTCCAGCAAATAGCGGAATACCCTGAGGTAGTGGGTGCAATAGACTGCACACACATATGCATCAAAGCACCAGCCGGTGAGCGGGGTAGGGCATACATCAACCGCAAGGGCTTCCCCTCCATCAACTGCCAGGTCATGTATGATGCCCAGGGCATAATAATGAATGTGTGTGCTGGCTGTCCTGGGAGCTACCATGATTCCCACATCTGGCATTTGACGCAGAAGTACCAGACATTTCCCAATGGGGACATCCCGCATGGACACCTAGTGGGGGATGCAGGTTATGCACTGGAGCCGTGGCTGATGACACCCATCAGAAATGCACACACACCTGAACAGGAACGCCATAATGAGGCACACGCACAAACACGTAATGTAATAGAGCGTGTGTTTGGGCAGCTCAAGTCACGGTTCTGGTGTCTGGACATATCTGGTGGAGCCTTGCAGTACACACCAACTACATGTACCCAAATTGTCATGGTATGTGCTATGCTACATAATATGATCTTGCAAAAACAGCTGCAGCAGGACCAGCATAGGGCTGGGCCAAACAGCCCCCCACCATTGCCAAGGCCATCACAGGCAGAGCATGACTCGGAGGAGGAACAACCTGAGCCTGCCCCAGTAGGCAGAAGGAGGTGTGCCCAGTATGCCCTGGCCTTGGCAAAGAGGCAACACATAGCACATACACTGGCTCAGTAGGAACCCTGGGAATGATACCCTCTCTGACTCACTCATATAGTAACAGGGATGCCTAACATGACACAACCTGCTCTCAAACATGTACAGGGAAGTGTAATATGCATCCGACAGAGGCAGCCCTGCAGCACCACCTGAGGCATGAATGCTATGTGTTAAGTAATGTAACACCATGTACTATATGCACACCTGAGGACCCTGACTAACATCCTACCCTCACCAAGCATCATGCCACAACATGACAATGAGATGATCAAGTGCAATAATTGACGGAAGTATCACAGTTAGTCAAAGGGGATCCAATGTGTGCCAGTCTGGGATGACATGCTGAGCATGACATGATGCACCACCTGCTAGGACTGGCATGCACCTATCAGTGCAGGCCATATGGATACTGGCAAAGGCTGTTGTTACCCACAGTGTGCCCTGAATAGGTAAGGCTCAAAACACAAACCTATCTCCATAGGTATCAGAAGGGATAAGAATAAGATAAGGGATAAGTCGAAACAGCAAGATGCATGCAGTCTAAACTCACCCAGTATGGAGAATGTTGATATCTGCGCTGTAACAGAAAACTGAGCCAAGGCTCACAACAGCACCCTAACACGACCAGGTTACACCTCATACTGTGCTGTACAGCCTCAAAACATGGAACAAGCTACAAAAGGAGGGTGACTAGCAAGAATTGTCAAGGATAACCACACCCCCATGTTGGTACCACAACAAAAAGCAGCATGGACTAGCCATGGTCAAGTAACAGTGGCTGAAACTGACCCCCAGTTTATAGCCTGCTACAGACTACTGTCCCAACACCAGGAACTGCACCTGGCCTATGCTGGAATACATGAATATATCAAGTCCTCCAAACCACATTATATTGGGTGACTGAAAATACCCAGACATAGACTGGGAGCATTAAACTAGCTCCAACAGTGTAGGACAAAAGTTCATAGAATCCATAAACCAAAAGGCCCAGGAACAACGTACTACTCCCACAAGAGGGGTAAGCATACTGGATTTGATAATCAGCAACATGGGTACTGGATGGCAAGATGAGAAGTGTATTGCTCACTGGTAAAACCAGACCATAGAGTAATCACACTGGATATACAAATCCTGACCACAGTCCCTGGCCAGAAAACCACAGTGGAAAACATGTGTTAAGCAATATTTGCACTCCTCCAAACTGATGTGGAATCCATTAAAGGTCCTGTGCAGGTGCAAAATATGGGCCACACCTCAGAACCTGTAATACAGCCATTCCATGAACACTGCCAGGAATGCTTGGATTATGCAATCCTAAATTAAAACAAGACACAATGCCATACATGCAGGAATCTGGCATGGTGGACACCAGCCATAACCAAACCATGTAAGAGAATGAGGAAGATACTACATGATAGAGCAAACATAAACAATGAAGTAATCACTGATCAGTAGTATGGCAATAAAATCTGTCCACACATACAATCCACTAAGGCCAGCCACAACAAGTTGAATCTGTGAATCCTGAGGCAATGTTACACCTGCCCCAAGTACACAGACAACCCCCAACTCCACCCAAGAAATACAAATATATGTGAGAGATGCAACCATCTATCCAAACTGGAGGCTGAGCTCCCTCAACTCAGTACTCCCAAAACTAGTCAGGAGGAGAAGGTAACCACACACACCACAAACACAGTCCCACATAGACCTATCACAACTGCAAACCAAACACATAAACACAGAAAAACATTCCCGGAGGCACAAATTACAAACACAGCACACCAACAGAGGCCTCTAAAGCAGACACCCAATCAAACAACCTCCAAACATAGCACATGCAACACATAGTACACAAAGCTGGTGTGCCAAACAGTCACAGGCCAGAAGGAGAAACAACATGCCTGATACAGTTGTAATAGGTGACTCCATAGTCAGACACACTACTGTCCCACACACCAGACTGAACAAGGGAAAGGGTACAGTAAGCTGCCTGTAGGCTGCCACAATACACCACATAACAGAAGTATGCAGGTCACTCCAAAGCAAGTAAAAATATGATGCAGTCATAGTCCATGCTGGTGTGAATGACCTGAGATGTACCTCCCTAGACTACATGAAAAGAGACATAGATGAGCTCTCTGATTATGTAGTACAGGCCGGTATGACACTCACCGTTTGCAGCATCCTACCCTTACCAAGAATAATGCCACAGTACAAACACACAATGATCAGTCATAGCAAGTGGCACACTTACTGGTGTCATTCCAAGGGGATCCAATGTCTGTCTGCTTGGGATGTCATGCTTGAGAAGCCATGCAGCTGTTCTTGGGATGGCTTGCACCTGTTACCCCTGGGCATCTGAATATTGGATAAGGCCTTTGCCACCTCCATAGAGCCTTTTGTAGGCAAGGCTGAAAAGACTGACCCACCACCCTAGAAAACATAAGTGGAAAGAAACATAAGGGTAATGCTGACCAATGCCAGATGTGTAAACCCCAATATGCATGCTCCCAAGGCCATCCCCAGTGTGGAGAACATCGATGTCTGTGCAGTGACAGAAACCTGCTGCAAGCCTCCTGACAGCACACCAGCACTACCAGGTTATACCATGTATCATGTGTCATGGCCCCAAAACCTGGAACAAAACATAAAAGGAGGGCGAGTATCCATATTCAGCACAGACACCCATACGACCAGGTAACTGACAATGCACAAGGCATTGGAGTCCACCCATGTACAACTAACTGTAGGCCAGACTGCTGTACAGTCTGTAGCATGCTACAGACCACACTCTCACACACAGGAACCCCACCCAGCCATCCTGAAGACACTGGACAGTATGAATGTCCCACCAAATACCAAACAAGGTACCACAAATTACCACATAGGTGGTAAACCATTATGTATGGAAGGAGTAACCAGGGACCTAGGGACACAAGTGGACAATAACCTGTTATGTGACACCCACATTGCCAATGTGGCTAGGAAGGCTGTCTACATTTGACACCGTATCAGGAAAGGATTCACATCTACGTCAACAGAGGTAATTGTGCCCCTATACTGTTCTCTAATCACACCCATAATCTAGTACAATGCCTCATATGGGACGTACCTTACCTGACACCTGCAGCAGTTAGAAAGACCTCAAAGGTACCTCACCAAGAGGATAAAGGGTCTCAAATATATGTCATATGCTGCCTGGCTGTAGACACCCCAGCTGAATGCAGTCACATACTGCCTACACAGAGGCATTGCATGCCTGTTGTAGAAGGCCATGCCCAACACAGGAGTAATGGACATGCTCCACCCCAGAAAACTCAAATCCATCGGAGCTGTGAGAGTGAGAGATGTCAACCTCAACAAATAATGAAATAGGATGTGCTGGTGGGACAGATACATAATCCAGAGGCTCCCCACACCCTGGACCAGAATCCCACTCCATGTTAGGCAGAGCCCCTCACTGACGCTCTTCAACAGGAATCTTGCCAAGTGGATGGATGATTGTAGAGTTACACTGGGGGTCTTCACTGTGTCATGTCCAGACAGAGGCACAGCAAAGCAAATCATAAATGGCCATAATATTCACATAGCAAGGGGTGGCAAAAGCCACACACACTCTGGCTAGGCTAACAAATGCCCTAGGGTGGATACCCTAGTATGAACCTATGAACCTATGAAGATACAAATTGTACAGGACACTAAGGATAATCCCAAGGCTTTCACAACTGATGGTAGGAACCATGTTGAGAATTCACAGATATGCTCTGAATCACACAAATATCACAAGCACACACACATATTGCCATCATACATCCTGACAGGTGCAGTGCAACCCCCCCCCCCGAATGCAGAATATCTATCCCAGCAGACTGCTGCCCCCCTGACATTGCAGATGCTGAGGTAACAGCCAACATCTACAAAGCAAAACACACAGCAGCAATGGTATGAGATGGTGTCCTGGGCTTAGTGCAACATGGACTCCAAGATGAATGGAATGCCAAACCACACTACTGCTCAATGTCAGCCTTACCACAGAATACGCACCCAAAGAGCAGTGTACAACAACAGTGGTCCTTCTCAACAAAGGTGTTGCCTGAATGGATACTGAAAACTACTACCCCAGAATCCTGAGAAGCTCAGTCTGCACAGCTATGGAAAGGATCAGCATGTACCACAGACATAAAGATATTGGGGACCTATTGACACCGGACCCTACCCAGTGTGGCTTTCTTAAGTGCAGATCCTGCCCCTAAACATGTTTGACTCAATTGAAACAGTCATTAAGGTCATTGATGAGGGCAATGTGGTCCACACAGTGTAGCTGGACCTTGCAAAAGCTTCTATACAATACCCTACGTGTTCATTATAGATAAGCTCACCAGCTTAAATATAAACACCTATGTCAGTAGAGGGGTTGCAAACCAGACCAAGGACAGAACAGACATGGTCAGACATGCTGCAGCCATGTCAGACTACAAACCAGATATAACTGGCATCCCACAAGGCTTGGTCCTGGGATCTCCCTCGTCTGGTATATATGTCCCATAAGTACAGGCAAACATGGAAGGACTGTGTCCGAACATGTTTGCAGAGGACTACAAACTTCTCACCACATATGATCCACCAGCTGACACAAGCATCCCACAAAAGGGCCATATAGAAACAGACAACTGGTGCCATAGCCATGTCAGCAAGCTAATTGCAGAAACGTGTTTAGGTCAACCCCCGTGGATATACAGTAAGTGCCCACCAATTACCACATAGGTGTTAACCCATTATGTAGTTAACATGTAATGAGAGACCTGGGGACACAAGGTGATAGATATCCTGCATTGGACAAACATGTGCTGTACTGTTTACAGAAACATACCATATACCCACCTAATCATGAAGGTTGTCAGATCTAGATAAGGGGAGGTCATTGTGGCTCTGCAGTCATCCTTCATCAGCGGTACAATTGACTACAATAGCCCCTGTGGGATGTACCTCAGCAGACACCTCCATCAACCATAAAGTCCCCAACAGTACCTCACCAGGAGTATCAAAGAGCTTGCACAGATGCCATGTGTTGCCTGTGTTGCTGGTATCAATAAACATGCTGCACCTTGTACAATCTGAATGGCAGTGAGCTATGCACGAGAGACCTGAACCCCAGCACTGACTTACATAGGACAAGCTGTACTGCATGATCCATAACACAGAAGCCACCCCCACCCATGAGTGAAGCCCCAGTACAGGCTACCCATAGAGTCACTTATCAATCTTCCTCAATAGGAATCTTGATGAGTGGATAGGAGATGGTAGCTTTATCCTGGGTATCACTGTCATGTCACAGGTAGACAGAGGTACAGTATACTAACCATGACATATGTCATGGCAAACTCCACTTACAATGTGTGTTGAAGGACAAACACACTCTCCAACTAGCATTAGACATGGACTAGGGCACATCGCTAGTGTTTGCAAATGTACACCTATGTTGTGGAATACACTACCAATGTTGGACAAGCCTGGTTTAAGTAGTTCATATCTGAACAGAATGCAACATGGCCAGATGTACACAACTGGCCCCTAACCAGGCTGTTGTGCCCACTATCGAAATGTAAAGCAGTGATAGCACTAAAGCCCAGGATACTGTCCACCACAGTCAAAGTACTACCAGTACACTATACAGTACTACAGTGTTCGGTCAGTGTGAAAGGATGTTGACAACTGTATGCAAAGTATCCCATGCAAACACTGCAGGCACAGTATAATCCTGTTGTGTTCACACACAAAGTAGTTGTACAGTAACTACACAACATGACACACAACACACAACCATAAACAGGTGATATTTGTTGAAGTTCACACTCATCCACAAATGTGATGGGCTGCAGAGTCCAACATATGGAATGCTCACACTGGGCATGCTCACACACTTTGATAAATGAGACATATGTCAGACAACATGCCATGGGAACGCTGAACTGGGCATGCTCACACACTTAGGCCAAATCTCAGTTTAGCAGTTGGACACACATATCTGGTATTTTTATGTGTTATTCCAGGAACCAACCACATTACAGCAGTCTGCCCAGTGCACACAGTTAAATGACTACAGAGACATACGTGATATAGTGGATCCCTCCCATATGCAAACATCTTCCACAGATGCACAAGTTGTTCATACAAACAGGGAATGCTATGGCAATAAAGATGTGCAAACAGTCTATCAGCAACAAATAATGTGCATTTGACAATTAAACATATGGGTGTAGAGGTCAACACTAGGCTTTTTGCCCTAGGGAATGACAGCTTAGCCAGAGTGTGCTTGGTGTCTGCCTCCCCACAGGATGCACATTCACCTTTCTAAACACCGATGATATCAGCACCCTATAAGTACAGCAGGAGAAAAAAAACTCCCCACTAATGTGAATAGCGCGCTCTGCTAATGTGTCCATCATAACATAGTTAGATAGGGGTTTGAATCCTGCAAATGCTTACTGTGTGTGTGTGAGTGGAGTTGGGGTGTGTGTAAGTCTGTGGGAGAGAAATGTCCCTGTTGGCAACTAGGAAAACACACTACAGGATGCACATTCCCCTTTCTAAACACCGATGGTGTCAGCACTCTATAAGTATAGCAGGAGAAGGGAAACCTCCCAGTAATGTGAATAGCGCGCTCTGCTAATGCGTCTGTCACAAGTGTCATAACATAGTTAGGTAGGGGATTGAATCCTTCACAATGCTCAGTGTGTGAGTTGGATTGGTGTCTTTGGGAGAGTAATGTCCATTTTGGCAACTGGGAAAACACACTACAGGATGCACATTCACCTTTCTAAACACCGATGATGTCAGCACTCTATAAGTACAGCAGGAGAAGAGCAACCTCCCAGTAAAGCGAATAGCGTGCCCTGCTAATGCGTCCGTCACAAGTGTCATAACATAGGTAGGTAGGGGGTTGAATCCAGCAAATGCTCAGTGTGAGTGGGGTTGGTGTGTGTGTAAGTCTGTGGGAGAGAAATGTCCCTTTTGGCAACTGGGAAAACACACTACAGGATGCACATTCCCTTTTCTAAACACCGATTATGTCAGCACTCTATAAGTATAGCAGGAGAAGCAAAGCCACCTAGTAATGTGAATAGCGTACTCTGCTAATGTGTCCGTCTTAAGTGTGATAACATAGTTAGGTAGGGGTTTGAATCCAGCGAATGGCACGTGTGTGTGTTTGTCTGAAGGAAGTTAGTGTGTGTGTGAGAAAACTGTCCCTTTTGGCAACTAGGAGAACAGACTACAGGATGCACATTCCCCTTTCTAAACACTGATGATGTCAGCACTTTGTAAGTATAGCAGAAAAAAGGAAACTTCCCAGTAATGTGAATAGCGCGCTCTGCTAATGCGTCCATTTCAAGTGTGATAACATAGTTAGGTAGGGGTTTGAATCCTGCAAATGTGTGTGTTTGGCTGAGGGGGGTTAGTGTGTGTGAAGAGAATGTCCCTTTTGGCAACTAGATGAACAGACTACAGGATGCACATTTCCCTTTCTAAACACTGATGATGTCAGCACCCTATAAGTAAAGCAAGAGAAAGGAAACCTCCCAGTAATGTGAATAGCACACTCTGCTAATGTGTCCGTCTCGAGTGGCATAACATAGTCAGATAGGGGTTTGAATCCTGCAAATGGCAAGTGTGTGTTTTTGGCTGAGGGGGGTTAGTGTGTGTGAGGACAATGTCCCTTTTGGCAACTAGGTGAACAGACTACAGGATGCACATTTCCCTTTCTAAACACTGATGATGTCGACACCCTATAAGTAAAGCAAGAGAAAAAAAACCTTCCTGTAATGCGAAAAGCACACTCTGTTAATGTGTCCGTCTCAAGTGTCATAACATAGTCAGATAGGGGTTTGAATCCTGCAATTGGCAAGTGTGTGTTTTTGGCTGAGGGGGGTTAGTGTGTGTGAGGACAATGTCCCTTTTGGCAACTAGGTGAACAGACTACAGGATGCACATTCCCCTTTCTAAACACTGTTCAGCTGAAGGCCATAGCTCTGGCACAAGTTGTCTGTTTCTATGATGCCCCTTTGGAAGATGCTTGTGTCGGCTGGAGAGTCGATTATGGTGGCCAGTTCGCAGTCATCTGCATATTTGGTCAGCCATAGTCCGTCCATGTTGGCCTGTACCTCCAATAAATATATACCAAACAAGAGAGGTCCCAGGACTGAGCCTTGTGGGACACAACTCGTAACTGGTTTGGAGTCTGGCATGGCTCCAGCAATTCTAACCATGTGGGTTCTGTCCTTGAGCCACTGTGCAATCCATCTAGTGACATAGGGGCTTATATTTAAGCTGGTGAGCTTCTCTAGAATGCCCAAGTGGGGTATTGTTGTGAAGGCTTTTGCAAGGTCCAGGTAGGCTGTGTGAACCACCTTCCCCTCGTCAATGGCCTTGGTGACTGTTTCAAAGAAATCAACCAGGTTAAACCTGATAGTGCTGGTGTGCTCTCAGTAGCCCTGAACCAGGCATCTGTTACTGCACAGATATCGATGTTCTCCATGCCAAGGAGTGTTTTGGGTGCATGCATCTGGAGGTTTAGACTTCTGGCGTTGGGTAGCATTACTCTTAGTTTCTTATCCCTTGTGATACCTATGAAGGTGGGTTTGTCATTTGAGCCTTGCCTAACATAGGCACTATGGGGGTAGCAAAAGCCTTTGCCAATATCTGAAAGCCCAGGGGTGACAGGTGCAGGCTGTCCCTAGCGAAGCAGGTAGTTCAACAGAAGATGAATATGTGAAGGTGTAGTGCCTGTGATTAGTTAGCAGTAGCATATATGACTGCTTACGTGGACACATGCCAGGTAAGTCATATGCGCTGTGTCACACGCAATGTACATGTGAACAGGACAAACAGTGACATCCTGTCAAGTGGGACATGGACATACATATAGTAAGCTATGCAGATGGCACTAGGAGTCCACAGAAGCTCTATAACTATGCATTGCAGCTGTGATCAGTATTCCAGTGTAATTGCAAGCAAACATGCATGCAAACAAAGCTACAGTAAACAAGGCTGCATGTAGTCCATTGTACAACAAACAAGCTGTACCAGTTCCAGTAGGTAACACTGCAAATATGCAGGCACTATGCACATGTACATGGAAATACACGGGTCAGATGGCTAGGGTCCAGTCTCAGTGCACACAAGTGTACAGACCATGTACTGTCAGGATGTACAATAACTGGATGGAAACCCATGTGCTCATACCTGCAGTAATACACATGTCAAATAACAGACACTGAGCCTTCACTCAGTGGTTCCATATTTAGTAGGATGTATGCTACCTGGCCTGCCACCACAGTATCCCTGACATATATGGGGACTGTCCCTCCTGTGACAGTTAGTTATGTGTGTTGGGGCTGTCTAGCATGGTATGAGATGTGAGCATGCAGTGCTAGGGTGCTCCTGTGTGTCCTGTACCAGTCGTGTAGTACTGCACACATATCAACATCCTCAAACATCTGCATTGCAGAGTCCAGTGTGAGCAACATGCCACTTGCAATTTACATGTCCATCATTGTGTATTACTACATTCATTACCTTATCCCCTGTGCTACCTATGTATGTAGCCTTCTGTTGACATCATTACCATCAGTATGCCAACATATGCAGATGATACACTATAGTACTTACCATGGGTGTAGACAACAGGACATGACAATCACACACTTACTGCATCAGGCATGCTGTGATATACCCACAATTAATTCAGCACACAGTACTGTTAACAACATGATACTATTACTACACATCTATGTGGTCACCCTGTGCATCAGCAACATGTTAACCTGTACCTGCACAGTTGTTACAGATTGCAGGAGGTGGCACAGTTTCATCATATGCTCAGGGTGTGAACTTGGTATGCCTGAGTCAGCCACCAATACCACCAATTGACATGTATGTGTATGTGTGTTGGTGAGGGACAGCAGTAGAAGGTGGGCAATGTTGATGCAGTGTGTGCGTGTATGCGGTAGCCCTAGGTGTTGTCAATTCGCATGTGTGTATGGATGCACACAGTTCCACCTCATGGCTGCCATATACTGGTGTTTGTGGACAGCCACAGACTGTACTTGCCGGGTCATACAGATCAGTGTCTCTGGCCACGGACACGGTACCTGTGCCTTGCAGGGGTGCTACGGACCATATCCAGTACCAACCCAGACTGGGTACTGTCATCAGAAGCAGGTGTTCGTTGACTGGACACAGATCCCTGTCGGGCCTGGCCAGAGCCACGTGCACGTGGTCTCCTGGGGCGGTCTGATGACAGCACAGACCCAGCATTGCTGGGGCTGCTGCTGCTGGCACTACGGGGGCGGCTGCGGCCCTGCTGTCCTCTGCGATGACTGCTAGCTGCTGCTGTTGCTGGCATATGGCCACGTCGATGCCTCAACCGCCCAACATCGCCCTGGCTCATGGACATGTAGTTGTGGAACCAGTCTAATATGTCCCCACAATGTCTGTCTATGACATCGGTGAAATCACGGATGGCAGCCGCAATGTCACGCATACTGTCAGTCATGGCTGTGCGACATGCTGTCAGCTCCCTCAGACCCTGTCTGGTGTACCGTTCCATACGTGACTGTGCCTGCATGACAGCCCGAAACATAGCTGAGGTTGTAAGACCTCTGTGGGCACGTCTGACAGGGGCAGTACGCCCACGGATGCTCCCACAAGAACCCCTGGACATCTGTCTGTGTGGTACCATCTTTGGGCCATGCCCATGGCTGCTGTGTGGGGAGGCATGTGCCACAGATGTCACATTACCCTGGTCAATGCCCACTATATGCTGTCCATCACCTAGGGACATTGGTGACAAAGGGTGTATTGGCAGGATAACTGTGTGCATTGATGGGGTCAATAGCTGTGTGCTGTCAATTGGCTGACCAATGGCGGACCCTGGCATACTTTCCTGTGCCATTACACAGATGTCATCATTATCAGTACCCACAGCACCTGATTCAGGTTCCCTGCTACATGACACCAGAGCAGCAACAGAACCTGTGGGAGGGAAACAGGAAACACAGTTTACAATGTCTACACATTACCAGTGATGCACACATGCACACATGCACACATGCACACATGCACAGGTGCACACATGCACAGGTGCACACATGCACACATGCACAGGTGCACACATGCACACATGCACACATGCACACGTGCACACGTGCACAGATGCACACATGCACACATGCACGCGTGCACACATGCACACGTGCACAGGTGCACACATGCACACATGCACAGGTGCACACATGCACACATGCACACATGCACAGGTACACATATGCACACATGCACACATGCACACATGCAGTGCACACATGCACACATGCACACATGCACAGGTGCACACATGCACAGGTGCACACATGCACACATGCACACAGTTTCACACAATTGTACAGTACTCAGTATGCGTGATATCAACACACAGACACAAACACACCTACATTCATACAAAGAGCACTACTAAGTGAGCCAAATAGTACTATTACTATCAACACTATTACAGGAACTGTTAATACACACTCACCAGCATGGATAGGCTGCATTGCTGTTATACCAGAGGGTCCTGCAGATGTGAAGAAACTAATGTCAGTGGGCACAACTGTGCCATTGTTACTGAGTATGATACAGGTCAGTAGTACAACAGTCGCCTTTCACAGGTCAGCTGCTAATATTGAGGATATCACACTTGCACATTAAATACTATGGTGACAGCTACAAACCAAGGACACACCTCACACACGCATTAACTACCAGTGTACACAACAGTCAACTATACATATGGCATATTACCTGCACGTTCACTGTCTTGCTGCTGCGTGGCTCCAGCCTCCATCATAATGCATGTCTGCTGCTGCTGTTGTTGCTGGCGGACTGGAGCCACTACACTCATGAGTAGTCCCTCCAGTCTGGTGAGTGGGGGATGTGTAGCCACCCCACCACCTGTGGCGACCTGTTGCCTGTGGATATCTGACGCACGCTGACGGACATGTCTGATTAAATCACTGCAGTGATGTCGTACCTACTCATATGTCCTATTATCCATGCCTATGTCACTTACCCGACGGACAAGGTCTTGCCACAGTGCCGCCCTCTCCTGCTGATTATGGGTGGTGCGGGAAAAGAGTATTGCATAATCCCACACCAGGCTCTGGTGTATCTCCTCATCCTCAGCTGTGAAGTAGGTGGGATTCCGCGGGTGGGCCATGTACCTGAGAAAGAAAATAACCTGGTATCAGCAATATATGTCAGCAGAATTTGGCACACATGCTACACATGCTACTCGACTGTTATGATACAACATATCTCACATATGTAGCATCTGTCTGTCTATTGGTGGATAAACATGTAGATGGCCAGGTATCAGTGCTCAGCCAGCAACTGTGCAACAGTACCTGGCACACTCCATACGACATACTACCAAACCCCAGCAGTCAGAACACTGATTCAGGTCAAGAGCACCTCCTCACAGAACACTGATTCAGGTCAAGAGCACCTCCTCACTCTGGGGGTTTGTATCTAGGTACTGTATGGCCTACATCATCAACTACTGTGAGCTGACCACACACTGATTGCCCTGGATATACATATCCCACCTCCACCACCAGCACAAACGACTATAGTGCATAACATTACAGATACAAACTTTACACTTTGTAACAGTGACATGGTATCCTTTCAGCCCACTGGGCCAGTGGCAGATACAACCCACAATGCTGACCCCTACACGATTGCTTTCTACAGACATCTCCGAGAATGCATGGATCATGCAATCCCATATATGACCAAGACACTCTCCACAAAGGGACAGCATCCTGTCTGGTGGACCCCAGCCATAGACAGATTGCATTACAGAAGATGGAAACTACTGCAAGACAGAGCATAATTCCATAAAGGGAGGGCATGTCTGAGCAGCACTAGTAAGGATCTATTTTCCATCATACAAAATCCATGGCCAACTTTGAGAGGGAAATCAAGAGGGACACTACAGATAACCAGAAGGCCTTCTTCAGTTATGTTAGCAACCTGGTCAGGATCCATCCTCTATGCCCATAGTTAGTACACAACAACAAATATTTCACTGACACCACAGATATCGACAACATTGTGGCAGACAGGTTCAGTGCAAGTGTCACCCCACCCTCTCCCCCAAAATAAGACATAGTTATCCCAGCTGACTGTAACCTCCCTGTCATCACAGATGTCCAGGTGAGAGCCACCCTCAGGACAGCAGAATGCACAACATGAATGGGACCTGATGGTATCCCCAGTTGCATGCTACATAAACTCTGACAGGAGCTAAACACACATATAGAAGTGCTATGTAACACTAGCCTGACTACAGGATATGTACCTGTACACTGGCGCACAGCAGCAGTGGTTCCACTCCACGAAGGAGGCACCTCAACATACCAATACAATACAACACAATACATTACATTACAATACAATACTATACAATATGCTATTGCCCTGGGACTACAGCAGCGTACTGTTCTGCTACCCTGACCATTGTGACACATGTGGTGTGATGGTACATGCTGCTGTCACACAGTTACACAGGGTGACTCATATGGCATATTACCTATCTGACTAACATTCAGCAGGGGTATGTGTGACATGTACTCATGGGGAGTCTTGCTTCTTAACACTGTGTGGTTTATTGCAGGGTATGTCTTATCTGTGGGTAGGAACTCTTACCTCCACATGTGCACTCTATTGCAGTGGCACGGACGACACACAGCAGACATTTAGGTTGTGGATGGTGTGAGGTGTTACTATGGTTGTTGGACATCTGTCATGGGTGTGACTTACATATGTAAATCCAGGAGTGGTAACCTCTATGTGGGTAGCATATGTGTACTCTGTGGTGTTGTCAGTCACTGTGCATTGGTAATGTATTTGAGTGCATTGTCACAGTGTTGTACATATCACTGTGTCCTTCTCCATATCTGTAGCTGTCATGTGAGGTCCATACCATGGCATCCATTATGTGGTGTGGAGAGGTACACCGACCTACATGTCCATAGCTGACACACCACGTCCGCTGACACATACCATGTGCAGGTATTCCAGGGATAGTGTGCCACTGTGAATATCATTAGGGCCACTATTGTACACATTTATGACCCTGTTCACCCCTGACACATGCAGTGGTGGGCAGCCAATCACATATCTGGTGGTTACTGGTGTAGGTGATCTGGAATGTGGTATGGTACTCCGGTTTTGACACTGTTGTTCACTCCATGCCTTTGTCACCAGGCACCTGTTGCAATACATCTGTACACATGTGCCTCACTCAGAATTTATATACATCTCTCTCTCTCTCTATATATATATATATATATATATATATATATATATATATATATATATATATATATATACACATATAGATATATCTATATATATATATATATATATATATATATATATATATATATATATATATATATATATATCTATATCTATATGTATATATATATATATATATATATATATATATATATATATATGTCCGTATACATATACACATATATATATATTGATGTACATATATTGCTATAGATGTGGAGGGGGGGGCACAGAAGGGGTGTGAGTGACAGAGGGGGTGGACAGGCTGTGTTGCAGGTCATCATATACAGTCATACCTGTAGATAGTCAGATCAGTCTGTCTATGTATATGTATCTACATATATCTATATCTGTATGTGTGCATTACATAGATATGTTTGTACAATATTCTGTCTACATCTGTCTATGTATTCCTACATCTCTCTCTCTATGTATGTATACATATATGCATATCATATATATATCTATATCTATATCTATATCTATATATATATATATATATATATATATACATATACATATGTTGACATACATTTGTATCCATATGTTAGACAGGTATATCAACATATTTGTCTACCATACTGTATACACACACTAACATACTGCTAAACATACATAACTGTGAAACCTACTTTGTACATGGCACTACAACCTACAATCAACCAACATTGATATGTGCACATAGATGCTCCCACATACAAATGTATGTACAGCCTTCACTGATAGTTGCTGTATGTCCCCTGCCCTTTACACATCTTCATATACATATGGCTACAGACCAATGACACATATGGAGGGTTCACAGTATGTAGACCTTTATAGTATTACTTTACATTACCTGTATTTGTCACAGCTGCTTGTGTTGCCATCTGGTTCTCTGTCCTGCTGCTCCACTTCCCAGTTGTCAGCTTTCAGGTAGCTGTTGCTGAACAATTTGTTTGTGTCTGCTTAATTGCAGTTTTCTCTGTCTCTGTCTGTCTGTCTGTCTCTCTCTCTCTCTCTGTCTGTCTCTCACATCCTTCTCAGGGTGCAATGAAAGTATTGCATGTGTGGACTAGGAGTATAGCATACTTTTGTAGGTATCTGCATATGCCCATGTGATGGCCTCTGCACCAATTGTTAGCCAGCATTTGCTAATTGCATGCAGCCAGTTGTGTACTGATTGCAGTTCTCACTGTGATTTCAGAACAATGCTATAAAAAGGTATGTGAGATAGGCGTAGCCCTTTCAGATTTTAAGGGCAGGGACCATGCTGTTATGCTGTGGACAATGTTCTGTGAGTGTAAAGGTTGGTATCTCTCTCATATTTCCAGGTGTGTTGTAGATTAACATTCCTCCATTCATTTCTCCAGTTTCCTGTACTAACTGTGTATGTACACTGACACCTACAACTACTACTACTGTTAATGTGTGTGTGTGTGTGTGTGTGCTTTCCTTTCACTTTTGCTTGCACTTTGTTGCTAAGGCTTCAATAGTTACCCTTTACAGTCTCTACTTGTATGCCTGCTAGGTGTCCTGACTGTAGTGTGCCGCTGTAGCTTTCCTATTTTCCATGTACATTCACACCTTGGAATGCTTGCTATATCTGCTAGGGTGTTAAAGCATGCAGTGTGGTCTGGCCATGGTGTGGGCCTTGACATCTATTAGGGTATTTGAGTATGCTGCTGAGCAGGCCCCAGAGACTTTCAGGTTCATCTGTTATGTGCCTCATGGAATGGTACATATCAGTGGGGTACACCCATTAAAATGTCTGGTATGCTGCAGTTGTGACTGTGGGTTAGAATGAGCATATGTATTACTACACTTTTTCTGCCATGCAAGTGATGAATATTTTCAGGACTCCATAGTTACCATTGCATGTGTTACACCTTTCTGCCTACTGTTTGTACATTTCACATGGGGTCTGTGGGGCATCCCTGTAAGTCATTCACTGTTGCTATGTCTAGGCTCTTAACTATTCAAATATGGTGGTGTCAGACCCATCATGTGTACAGATATTTGCAGGTTGTCCACATTTCTGCCTCATATTTTGGTCAATATCTCATGCACACCTTTTCTGGCAAGTCACTCTGGGCTCAAGTCAGAATATGGTGACAAACATTCAAGTTTCAGACTGCATACCCTTCCAAACATCCCACAAAGTGCAGACCCTGTTACTCTCTGAACTGTCTGCGTTTGTTGTAACATTATTTGTAATGTGTCCCTGGTTTTGGGCCTTTGCTCCACATATTTTATTACTTGGTCCAGATGTGTTCCTGTAAGAGGTTGTGGGGTATGGGCAGTGCTTATCCTGCTGTGAGTATGTGTGTGGCTTGCAAGGTGTTATAGTGACATTATTACCTACTAGCTTCCAACTAGCATGGCTGTTTCTGTTCACACACTACTATTATGGAAATCCACTAGTTTTGATAGTAATTCTAAATGGCATGCTTTGTGTACTACACATCTATATTCCCTTTGCATTCATTCCTACTATTACATGATATATTTATTTTAGCACAATGTTCTTGTATAAGAGTCATGGCTTAGTGGTAAGTCATGCAGACTACTGTTTCCTAGGTCCTGGGTTTGGGACTCACAGTGGGATTTTATTTTGCTTTTGAGCTGAGTACAGGACCTGTCAATCAAAGTGACTAAGGCACTTTTAAGCAGTTATAACCGGGTTAGCACTGGTTTGCGCGGAGCTCACACATGCGCACTGGCGGTTAGCTCTGCGCACACCCGCTTACAACCGCTTAAACGTACTTACTCTTGCGCACACCCTCGCTATTTTCTTTGAAAGAAAAAAAATTGGGGAGACAGGAAAGTGGCGAAAAGGGGTCACAAAGAGGGTAAGACAGTAGGGAAACAAGCTTGGGATGTGCAGGAGGGATGTAGGTAAGGCCCATAGCTGCCCATTTCTTCATCAGCAACAGCTATGCATATGTATGTAATTTGGTGTGACATTTGAAACCTTCCACCCCTGAGAGAGATGTCAGGACAACAATAATACTTGTTGTACAGCCAATTGTAATTGATAGGTTCCATGTCCAGTAGACATGTGTGCGGAATGGGCAGCTATGTATGGGGCATAATTTTTTTGTGGGTACAGAGTGCCCTTTTTTTTTTTTTTTTTTCAGGTGAGAGTGGTATGTCAGGTGAAGGAAACCGGTACAGCTGGGGAGGTAGGTTGGGTAGGTAAACAGACAAGACAAACAAGACACATACAGGGGCGGTGTATGGCATGTGTGGGGGGGTTACACAATTGATGGGGACGGAGGTTTGGATATCCAGAGCCCATGAGCCCACAGATGGCAACAGTGGAACTGATATCCCCACCCATAGGCAGTTGCCACTATTCCTTCACTGCCCAGGACGGGGCTGTGCTGGGGGCTGTGTAGGCGGGGCAACAGGCATGCCCGTTAGTTGTGCCACCCGTGCCTCGAGCTGGCATAGGGGCTCGAGAACAGAGTCCCGAATCTCCCTACGCACCACAGTCCGGACACTACGGAGGGTGAGTGGTGGTCCTCCTCTGGCCACACTTGCAGAGGGGGGGCGAGCCCCATCCCCTGCAGCGCTTCCACCCACAGGTGGCACAGGGCCACCGGAGGAGGGTCCAGACTCGGCACTAGTTCTAGGTGCACTCGCCAGCTGAGGTGGGAGAGGTGGGTCTGCTGGAACCCGTCTTCCCTGTCGTACTATGTTTTGAATTATGTCATGACAGTTTGGGTTAGTGACATATAATACCATTCACAATTAGTTGTAACAGCATGCATTAGTATTCCCATTAACCAAACATCCAGATATTCACACCATTGAACAGCGTGCATAACACATGCATAATTTGAACAGAAATACACAGTCTAACAACATGCAGGGTTAATTGATGGCAACAGGCTATCAGGTGTGGATGTATGAACAGGGCAGATGCATCAACAGACATGCAAATATATATGACCCAACAGGACAAACATCCAGGGGTGTTAATTGTGATTGCACATACCATTTTCACGTGGAATGGGTTATATGTGGTTATAGGGTGGGGTGAAGAAAGTAATATTAACACCTTCGAATAACAATACATATGCTGTACATTTCTAATAGCTACAGTTATATACACACTACTGTTCAAACTACAGTTTCCTATATGATAACTATTTCAACTTGGTGATAGGACTGTTACTGCAACATCAATATACATTTTATGGTTCTTCATACACATTCATATCTAGCTTTGTTCAGCTACATCATCCTGCTACATTTGCTTTAATAGCTGTAGACAAGTGTGGATGTTTGGTATATCAGACAAACATCCTATCTGCATATTGCAGACTGAGAGCAACATATCCAGATTTTGGGATACACATTCCAGATGCAGCAACACTTTGAACAGATTTTGCTGTTTGGTTTTGAATCTCACATGCATTTCATTCTGTCTTGACTGCAGTATACTTTATTCAGGGGTTATTACTACTGTATTGCTGGATTCATGACACTTTCTCACACTCTCTCACTTGCTTTCATTTTACTATTCAGGATGGTACTTCTAGGCTTTATTGACATGTTTTACCAGTAGTTATTACAATCCTTTCCAGCAGTCTCACTTCTGTCATGTTTCAGTATTTCCACAGGGATATATTTCACACATGTGATTTCATCATCTTCTGCAGCTATACTTTTCAGCCTGCTGCAGGTTGTGTACTATTTTCTTACAGGCAGGGCATTTTTATTTCAGAATATATGTTGAACAGTTTCATGTTTAGGTTAAACTTACAGGCTGAAACACACTTTTGTAATCAAGCAATACTTGCATACACTTTCACACTGTTACTTGCAGATTTTATTCCTTACTGACTACACTGCACTCTTTTGCTGACTGTCATACTTTTATATTTCTTTACAATTACTGGTAGTGGATTACTGACCTGCCTGGTGGCACAACCGCACCAGCCTATTGCCATAGGCTCTGCGGTTCACAGAACGGACACCTGCAGCTGTAATATAAATGAAGTAATATTGGAATACACATCTCCATAATATCAGCTAGTTTAATTTCTTACATACATAATTAAATGTTACTTACTCAGTAGTGGGGCGTTGGGTGTTTGCCGGGCCTCCTGGATCCAAAGGTTCAGTTGGTGCTGCTTGAGTCTCTTCAGGTCCGCATGGTGGTGACGGACCTGCTCACCAGTCCTTGGAATCCCTGTGGCACTGGTGAGATCATGAGCCAACCAGTCCCACGCCTCAGCCCTGCATGCTCCCCAGAGGACCTGGCCCTGCATGAGTTGGGCCTCATGATTATGGACTAGGAGCCAGACCATGTACCTGGACTCCTCAACACCCCACCTCTGTGCTCGGCGACTACCCTCTCCTACTCCTGTCATTCTGCCTGCAGGTCAGTTCTACAATCGTTTATGCTGTGTATTCCCGCCTATGGGGCTTATATAGTCCATTTTTCCCACACATATCTCTGATTGGTCATTTTGGAATTGTATCAACTTCAGTAAACCTGCATTGTCATGCTCTAGTTTGTATTCATTCCTATATATTAACTATTATTGCATTTACAGGTACTGCTGTCATGGCTTAGTGGTTCTGTACCTTGACTATGGTGTATAGTATCCTGGGTTCGAACCTGGCCACTGCTTTTTATTTTTCATGACTGTCTAGACATGCTGAGGGGTGTGTCTGTGTAAAGGCAGTTTTGATACGGCTTGCTCAACGCTGCCCGTCGGTTAGCTTGTTTGCGCGGCGCGCAGCTCCGCGCAAACAGGGTACGCTGCTTTAAGCCTCATTTGGCTATCGGCATGCATATTACGCTCAGCTCAGTTAGGGGCACATATATTTAGCGTGTTAGACCACTGCTCAGCTACGGGCACTCATTTTGCACCAGTTAAACCACTGCTCATCTACGGGCAGATGCACTCACTCTGTTAAACTGTAGCTCAGCTATGAGCACATCTGGCATTTTTTATTCTTTTGTTACCTCACATGTCTTCAATATAAATGGGCTATTTCATTACATTTTACATATATTGGGGTTTTATGTGTACATATTTGTCAGGGACTTGTTTCCTGCTTATTTTGAAAAAAAAAAATTGGTGTTGTGGGGGCTCGCACCATGAATGCCTGCTCTTCAGCCAACATCTCTACCACTACGCTATTGCTTCCTGGCTTATTTTGCATATTTAGTTCTTATATGCTTTCCCACTGACTGCTAACTGTAGCTGCGCTTCTGAACGCGCCACTTAAGCGCACTCACGGTTAAACATCTTTACAATTTAAAAAAAATATATAACATGTTCATTTATATATATTTTATGTTCATAGTCTGTGGGGGCATGTGTTGTGTTGTGTTTATTCACATTTCCGTGGACTCTGTTGTGGGTGTTTACTTTGGGCACTTTTACACGTCTGGGGGCGTGTCCGCTTGCAGGGCTCAGCCTACGGACATGCCCCCTACTGTCTTACATGGACCGTGTTAGACTTAGGTGTGATTCAGCATGCTCTCATGAATCTTCAAAGCATGCTGACATCACTCCGTTTAACTGCAGCCTCCGTGTAAGAGTTATAACTCTTACACGGAGGCTTCGTGAATCCTGGGGATCCTCTTTTCCTTATGGTAACATTTATTTATTTGTATTTGTTTTCTGGAGTACAGCACTGATCTTTATGTCCCTTTTTCAGACTCAGCCCAGGAGCATTGCCTAGTTAGGTGACTTGCTCAGAGTCACACAGTAAGACAATAGAAGCTGAGGGAATCAAACCTTGCACGACTGGCCCACAGGTAACAGCTCTTTAATCTTCTAAGCCAACTGCCAGACAAAAATATCACACTCCATGATTAAATGTAGTAGTATATTCAGAAAACATTAGTTCTATGAATTAAATTACACAGGGTACACAATAAATGCATTTTCTTCCAATCATATAACTAATCATGTTTCCACATTATTACGAGATGCAAAAAGTCATTTGCATGTATACTTGGTTTACCTATTTATTTCAATTTATTTGTGCTGTTATTTCACAGTCTTTACAAATAACATACTTGCTTCTGGATGGGTGGTGAATGTATTAATTAATTATTATTTTGCTTATTTATTTATGCATTCATATGAGTCAGTGCTTTAGATATATCTAGAATACACAAGCATGAATACAGATGTACAAAGACATGAATGTGTGTATCAGGGCTGTTCTATAATCTGTTGTTAGATGAGAAATGAAACAGAGTTAGCCTAAATAACAGCAATGTGGGATAGCATGATGCTTGTGGTAATTAGTATAGAGCAATTTGCATGAAGCTGAGGGTGGAAAAATAGAGTCAGTGTAGCATAAGATATGAACCATAATAGGCTAATATCAGCAATCATTTTACAACATGTGACAGTATTTGCCCAATGTGGCTCTGTATGCTAACAGTTTGTCTTCTAACCAGTCATAGACATACTGCACAGCATCACCACAGTAATGCATAATAGGATGCTTGTGACATTACACTGCGTGCTTGTAGCTGTGTTATAGATGTAGTCTCAAGGCCACATGGTGCCACACAGAACACTTCCAATAATATGCTATGTTGCACAATTACTGACAGAAGGATATACCATGATGTTGAAAAGGGGGGAGTTGTGAAATGGGAACTGGATAAAATGAAGTGTTTCAGCATACAATAAGTCAGAGTGACATCAAAGAAGTACAGTACAGGTAACAATTATGGGTTAGCTGAATTTTAGCATGTGTTAAGTAAGGAAGCTATGCATGTCACCTGGTGACCAACAGTACATGTACACAAGTATACAACATTAAGTAACAACAGTGACTATCACATACTCTCTGCAGTACATCATGCAGTTTTTTAGCCATGCTATTATGGTAAGCAAGCAACACACAGACAGAGTAAAAAGTGATACATGTGCTTCGAATGCATGGTTTACAACAGTTTGATTACACTGTAATCTCCTTAAATTGACAGAGTCCAGTTACATAATGCCTATGCAGTGTGGTGACATTCAGCATCTGCACTATGATAGGTAACCGTGTGTGTATGTGCATGTGCCCGCGCGTGTGAGTGTGTGTGTGTGCATTTGTGTGTGTTTTATATATATAGATATAACATATATTACTTTAGAACATTGAAAGCCCATAACACTGAAATTCAAAACATTGAGACCAAAATCTTGAAAATTCAAAACACTGAAAACTCAAAACATTGAATCCCATAACATTGAAAATACATAGAAAACCAACATTTAATATATACCAGCACAACTACATAAAGAAACAAAAAACAAACCATATTATACTTCGCCAACTATAAGCAGGGGTGAAAGCCCCCCATGCACCCCCTCATTGGGGGCAGCACCCCCAACCCCTGCTACTTAAATATATCAACTCTGAGATCACACTACACTTGAACAAAACAGCAAACATACCATTCCGTGCTTCATGACTGCCTGTTTAAATTGTAAAAATATATCCTCAACCTTCTCTTAGAAACACTACTTGACTGTTAAAACATTCCAAAATGGAAGAACAAAGCAATAGTATCCAAGGAAATGCCAGGATCCACATGTAATTCAATTCTCTTTATTTTAACAAGGTACAAGCAGTTGGTTGAGCGCTTTCATCTAAATAAAAAGATTTCATCAGAACATGCCTAATGGGGTAACACTCCCTTATATATTCAAAAAGCCTGCCTTAAAACATTACACATTACTATATATCTCTGTGATACTTACCAGAGTTTCATAGGGAACCTCAGTCATGTTCTCTTCTTGCTTGCTATACTACAACATAACACATCTTACTGTAGTGTAATGGGATCTCGGAGTTGATATAGTTAAGTAGTAGGGGGCAGGGGGGGTGGAGGGGGGCTTGCCCCTCTGCTTATAGTTGAAGAACTGTAATATGATTTGCTTTTATTTGTGTCTGTATGTAGTTGTGTTGGAATATAGTACATGCTGATTTCCTATGTGTTTTCAGTGTTATAGGATTCAATGTTTTGAATATTCAGTGTTTTGAATTTTCAAGATTTTGGTCTCAATGTTTTGAATTTCAGTGTTATGGACTTTCAGTGTTCTAAAGTGAATATATATATATATATATATATATATATATATATATATATATATACACACACCCACACACATACAGACACACACACACACACACACACACACACACACACACACACA
>NC_056751.1:225077804-225085304 GCF_019279795.1 Protopterus annectens | reverse complement strand
TAATAGTAGACAAATAGTCAAATGGTGCATTAGCCAGCAGAGGTTGCTGTCAAATGGAGATTCCCTTTTTCAAGGTGCAACAACCTCAAAGTAATTTTCATGAAGTAGGGGATCAGGAGATGTAGTGTCTTGTATGAGATTAGGGTTATTCCCTTAAAAAAGTACTTTGTTAGTTACACGTCTGAATGCCATTTCATTTTTTGTTTGAAACAACATTCAATTACTTTGTTCTTCAAGTGGTTGACCTAGACCTGTTTTACAACTGCATCAGTAGTACAGTAAGAGAACAGAGGAAAAACAATGCTCCTACTTGAGTGAACCTGCAAGCTACCCTAAAAATTATAGACCAATAACTTGCCTTCTGACGACATATAAACTATACACAAGTATTGATGCAGACAGAGTTTTTAGTCATTTAGAAGAAAACTCAATTATGGCAATAGAACAAAAGGGCAATAAAAGAAAGCCATATGGAAGGATCACTTATTGCTAAATAAAGTCATAGCGGAGAACTATAAAAAAGGGGAAGAATCTAAGTATGGCATGGATTGACTATAAAAAACATTTGATAATATCCCACATTCATGGATAAAAGAGTGCTTAAAATGTATAACACACACCCTACACTGATCCACTACATTACAGTGTCCATGAAACAGTGGTAGACCACTTTGCAATTAAGCCATGATAAAGAACAAATTATTATTATAGGGATAAAATTGAAAGGGGGATATTCCAGGGTGACTCTCTGTCACCGCTGCTATTCTGTCTTGCCCTTAACCTACTAAGCTGTCTACTTAACAGCTTAAGCCATGGCTATAATTTGTCGCCTAAAAAACAACAGAGCATAAAGACATCTCATCTTCTATTTGTCAATGATTTAAGACTGTATAGCTCATCAGATGAGGAACTGAAAGCACAACTGCAAGTTGTCAAAACTTTTACAGATGATCATTTGGTCTTGATAAATGTGCAAAAGCAACCTTTAAAGCAAGAAGCCCACAGCACTAAGAAAACATCAGTTTGGGACAAGAATGTGATATAAAATAAATATTTGGGAAGTGATGAAGGATCAACATTAAAACATGAACAAATGTGAAAAAACTTAGTAAGGGATATTTTAAAAGACTTAATTTAATCCTGAAAACAGCATTGACATCTAGGAACAAAATTCAAGCTATAAACCAGTTTGCTCTTCCTGTCCTAACTTACAGTTTTGGAGTGACTGACTGGCCCCAAAACGTGCTGTATAGATTAGACAGGAAAACAAGAAGGATGCTTCACACTTACCAAATGATTTATAAA
Organism: Protopterus annectens; assembly: GCF_019279795.1. Taxonomy (NCBI): domain Eukaryota; kingdom Metazoa; phylum Chordata; order Ceratodontiformes; family Protopteridae; genus Protopterus; species Protopterus annectens. The sequence continues at coordinate 225,083,999 of NC_056751.1, read as the reverse complement.
AATCAGTGCATACCAAGATTATATATTCCCAATTCTGAAGGAGGTATGGGCCTCCTTGAAATTGATTGCATGTATAGATCTGTGATTGTGGGACTGCACACATATCTGCTGACCTCACAAGACCCAAACATAGTGAAAGTTCTGAAACATGAGGAGAATAAACCTAAGATGACTTCCCTGCTTAGTCTAGCAGAAGCATATCTGCATCAGTCAGGAATGGAAATCAAACCAGAAGTAGATAATTCAGGCAGCAAATGAATGTGCCAAAAAACAAACAAAAAAAAAGTATATAAGCTGAAGGATCAGATAAGAAGGCAAGTAATGTGGAAAATGCATAAATATAGTTGCAGGTATAGAAAACTTCTGAAAGAACCTCATATTGATCAGGAACGAATGCAGGAATGGTTAAGGAGAGGTGAAATCAAACCAAGAGATGAAAAGTTACTATTGGCAGCCAAAAATAGTGGGCTACATACACGTTGGTTTGCAAAGTCCATTGAACATGTGGGAGAAACAGATAAATGTAGGTTTTGTAAAACAGAATTCAAAACAGTCGCACACCTTATTGCTGGCTGTGACATACTAATGGCAGAAGGACTATATACTGAAAGACATAATAATGTGGCAAGACTTTTGCACTGAGAATTGTGCAAACATTATGTTATTGAAGTGGCTGAAAAACACTAGAAACATGAGCTGCAAAGCATCATAGAAAATGATGACGTCTACATCACATGCAATCCCCCATTACCAACAATTCAAAAGATAGATGCTAGAAAACCGGATATAGTGGTCCATGAAAAGAAGACAAAAGTAGCATTGATCATTGAAATCACCACATCCATTGACTACCGTGTCTTGCATAGAGAGAGAGACAAAGTCATAAAATATCAGGATTTGCAGGCAGAAATGAGAGCAATGTGGAAGAAAGATACCCAGACAGTTCCAATCATAATAGGAGCAATGGGTCTTATAAAAAGAATCTACAGTTGTATTTAGATTTGTTGCCAATACATGTAACTCCGTACGAATTGCAGGAGTCATTACTGGGCACATTGTAGGTGCTGTGAAGAGCACTTTTGGCTGACATCAAAGATTGAAACAATACTAATTTCATGAACTTTAATCATACTTTGACTTAGGAATGGGGTCCATTCCCATCATGGTATTAGAAACCCAAAAGGTTTGTTAAAATTTAAAATAAAAGGAAATGCAGTGCCTTGATTGCAACTCCAGTATTATGTTAAACCAAGAACAAATCAGAAAACTGACTATAGGACTAAGAGTAAATCTGTCTAGAAATGTGAACTGCAGGCGAAGAATCATTGAAACTCATACCTAAAATGACATAAAAGACAGTAGACAACTGAAAAACACAGGACCACCATCCCTGCAACATAGCAACTTCCAACATAGATGAATCATTATTGTTACATTTTGTAAACAAACCTGGCCTATGAATAATCATTCTACACTGGAGTGCATCAGTGTCATTAGACATCAACATTCTAATGCCTACAAAGGCTGACAAATATGAACACCAACAGTGGGTGAACTGACGGTGTTACTTATGGCTGACATGGAAACCAAGGTTCATTATGATAGGACTGCTTTTACACACAGCCAGCATGTGACCTAAAATGATGAACACTGTCCAACCCTGGGTCACCATCACCCTTCAGAAAAAATGCAATATTTCTGAAGAGCTGCAGAAACATAACCCAATAAGGCTAACATCAAACACATACTATGTTTCATAGCAACCAGGGCACTGCATAAGCAAGGAAATGGGGAAATATCCAGTCTTACAAATGCAAATAATAAAAAAATGTAACAATGTCACCTACAGATTGACTGATTGCACTTTTGTAATGAAAGGAATGGCAAAAAGGAAGAAAAAAGAAACATGCCCTCTGTGGCATTCACATACACACTCAGACACAAACACAGATGTGTGCACACCACACACAGCACACACATATACACTGCAGCTGCTGCATACACACACACGCACGCACACACGTGCACACATGCACACACACACACACGCACACACGCACACACAGCACACACATATACACTCCATGTGCAAGACACACACACACGCACGCACACACGCACACACGCGCACACACGCACACACACGCACACACAGCACACACATATACACTCACACACGTGCACGCGCACACACACACGCACGCACACACACACACACACGCACACAGCACACAAATATACACACACACACACGCACACACGCACACACACACACACACACACACACACACACACACACACACACACACACACACACACACACACATGCACACACAAAACAAAAACAGCAAAGCTAGAGCCTAAACAAATTAGAAGGTAAAAATGAATTATTTTAATGGTGTTGGTAAGTAGCAGACACTGTACAACTTAAGCCCATTAATAATGCAGTGTTGGATTAGCAGGAGCCAGGATAAACTGATATTCCACTATCTCTTATTTTACATTTTAAAACTACAGACATTATTATTCAAACTATAATTCCAAAATTAAAACCAAAACACTATTTCACAATTGAAACAGTTTAGTGTTCCATATTTTAGTATGAGAATTGCAGGACTAAGGAAATAATTACCCTGAACATTTATACAAAACATGCCCCCCCGCCTGAACCCAGACGTGAGTCAGCACGTTACTCATTAGCATGCCATCTCACTTTCCTCCTTGTAGCACAGTAGAAGGATATTGCTTTCCTCTCTATGGCCTGTTATTATGCAAGGTTAGCAAGGTTACTGGTTCTTTATGTGCAAATTGTGTGATTCCTTACCTTGTGATCTGTCATGATATGCAGTAGGTCTGCTGAAGAGACAGAATGCTCTGATTCTTAGGGATAGTTTTCTTCTTTAAATGTAAATAAATACAAATACTGTCAGAATGCTAGATAAACATGTAGGCTGTGTTAACAACACCCAACTCCCACAGCACTTTTTATTAGTATAAATGGTGAGTGGATTGCAGGATGTAAATAAAGAGTCACAAAAGCTGTTCATAATAGGAAACCAATTAAATGAGTCTGTGGCCACTGGTGGAAGAATGCATTACTGACAACAACTGTCAAAGGTTGCTTTGGTTAAAAACAGAACAATAGAAGCAGTAAGGGCACATCATGGGGATGTGATTCTTAATAAGGCCATTTAAGTACTGCTTTTTAACTGGAAAACAACATATCTGCACTCTGTGAGTTTGTTAGAGCCCATGTGTCAGTGTGTGTTTGTGTGTGTGTGTGTGTGTGTGTGTGTGTGTGTGTGTGTGCGTGCGTGCGTGCGTGTGTGTGTGTGTGTGTGTGTGTAAGAAAGAGAGCGAGAGAGAGAGAGAGAGAGAGACAAGAGAGCTTTTACTTCATTCAGGCTTCCCTTCTTCCCAGGTACTTGAAACTTTAAAGTTGTGACACTATTTTCCTATCTGAAATTTCAATGTCTTTTGATTCCTCCATTTGCTGGCATGATCCCTGTGTGTCTTGCCAATATTCATTTTCATCCTGCATATCTCCAGTTTAGGATTCCATTTCCCTATCATTTACTGAAGTTATTGTTCAGAGTCTGCCCCTAATGCCACATCATCTGCATACAGTAACCTTGTTGATCTGTTCCCTCTGACTTGTTTGATGATGTAGTCCATTAACAGTATTAAAAAAAGTGGGCTGTGAGTAGAACCCTGTTTCATCTCCACTTCCACTGGTTTCTCCTCTGTGAATCCTTGTACATAGCCTGCACTAATTCTACCAGTGTTTATAGAGCATCAAACCATGGCAGAACTGCCCAAATCACCTTTCTTCAGACCTTGCCATATGCTTTCTCATAGCCTAGGAATGCCCAGTTGGACTCTTTTATCATCTCCAGTTTATTCTTCACTATCCATCTCACTGCAAACATCAGATCAGCTGTACTTCCTCTAGTGACCTGTACTGTCACTAGATTAATGTCACTCTCCACAAATTTAGACTCAATACCAATAACTAAAATTACATGAAAAGGTCATTGTATATATGACTTCCACATAGAACTACCAACTAAATATATTTTGGGGCTAATGCATATACTTTCATGAGAAATCTGCTTGAGATTTTGAAATAATGTCAGAGATATGGATTTCAGCTGTCCGGATATTTTTACCATTTTGTTCACAACAAGGAAGTATCAGACAGTTTTTCTAGCTGACAAATTCCAAACCATGGGCCATATTCACAAAACCTCCGTGTAAGACTTAATATGTCTTACTCGGAGGCTGCAGTTGAATGGTATGACGTCAGCATGCCATGCATATTCATGAGGGCATGCTGAATCATACCCTAGGCTAACACAGGAAAGTAGGGGGCATGTCCAACTGCTGAGTACTGCAAAGGGACATGCCCCCAGAAGAGTCAGAGGCCTGAAAGTAAACACCCACGAGCGAGTCCTTACAAATGTCAAGGAACAAAACACCACACATCCCCACAGACTAAACCCTACTGAAACTGTGTAAAACGTAAAAATAGCAGTTTCATTTTTTTTTTTATGATTTCAAAAATGTTTGCCCGCATTTGCTCATTTCTTGTGGTATGCCCTTCGCTCAGCCACAATTAGCAGACATTGAAAAGCATATAAGATCTACATATGCAAATTAAGTCAAGTAGCAATAGTGTAGCGGTAGAGACGTTGGCCAAAGAGAAGATAGTCACAGTTCGAACCCCCACAACATCATTCACCATTTTTATTTAAATAAGTAAGAAACAATCCCCTGACATATGTATATATATATATATATATATATATATATATATATATATATATATATATATACACATATATAAAACTATAACTTAAGTAAAATGTAATGAAATGGGCCATGTATTTGTGAAGACATCCGACAGAATAATTTATAAAAAAAGGATTATAATTGCCCATAGCTGAGCAATGCTTTAGCAAGCTGAATATGAGTGCCCGTAGGTGAGCAATGCTTTAACAAGCTGCATATGAGTGCCTGTAGGTGAGCAGCACTTTAACCACCTGCATATGAGTGCCCGGAGGTGAGCAGCACTTTAACAAGCGTAATATGAGTGCCCGGAGGTGAGCAGCACTTTCACAAGCTTAATATGAGTGCCCGTAGCTCAGCAGTGCTTCAGCCAGCGTAATATGAGTGCTCATAGCTAAATAACGCATTACCCAGCGTAAGCCAACCAGCTTACTGGTGGGCAACATTGGGCAAGCTGTATCAAAGCCACCTTTACACAGACACACCTCCTAGCCTGTCTAGACAGTAGTAAAATAAAAAAAAGCAATGCCAAGGGTCGAACCTGGGATACTGTGCACTATAGTCAAAGTACTGAACCACTAAGCCATGGCAGTTGTACTGAGAAATACAGTATTAGCATATATATAGGAATGAATGAAAATAGAACCATGACAAAGCAGGTTTGCTTTACGCTGATAAATATCCAAAATGGCCAATCACAGATAAGTGCGGGGAAAACCGGCATATATAAGCCCCATAGGCAGGAATACAGACCATAACTGATTGTGGTACCCATTTGCAGTCAGGATGGCAGGTGCAGGAGAGGGAAATCGCTTTAGAGCACAAAGGTGAGGTGTTGAGGAGTCAAAATATATGGTTTGGCTTCTAGTCCATGATCATGAAGCACAACTCAAGCTACCAAAAAAGCTGTAATAAGTCTGGAATAAAGGTATACTGCAGTCACTACATAATGAAATGAATGAGACAGCCACAACTAAAGAGTGTAATGTCTTAAATAAAGTACAGAACCTGGACTGTGTCCATTCCACAATTTGGATATGTTGCTGTACCCTTGCATTATGGAGATAGTATGGTTGTATGAAATGCTGAACATCCACAGTTGTCTAGACCCATATAAATCAAATGTAGCAGGATGCTGTACCTGAACATAGCCAGATATGAACATATATGAATAAAAATGGAATGTATATTAATGTAGCACTAACATTCCCATCACCAACATTCCTAAGGTTACATACAGAAAACTGTACTAATACATGTAGGAGATATATATCTGCATCTACTAGGAATGTACAGTATATAGGGTCCGGTCTGTGGTGCGTAGTGAGAGCAGGCGTTCTGTGACTGATCCCCTATGCCAGCTTGAGGCAAGAGTGGCGCAACTCACGGGTGTGCCTGCCCATCCTA